>NW_026652583.1:0-34830 GCF_009828535.3 Hylobates moloch
CCTGGCCAAAACATTCCTGTGGCAGACCAAAAATTTCCAGCCCAAGTATACAGCTGTGGCCCTAAGAATTGATCAATTTGATCTGCTATCCCATAAGGGTCATTTAATAATGATTTGAGTTCCTCTTTTAAACTCTGGACTTCTGAGCTAGTTAAGGGACCATTAATAAAGCCAAGGCCTCCTTCTCCAAGGGGCACTTCCCTTAAGGGAAAGAGAGCTGGAGTTGATTGCTTAGAGGTGGAGGGGAAAGGGAAGTTCTGAATATCTTTTTTGCACTGTTTTTATCTCATGCTGGAGCCTTCCTGGGGGAGACATAGATTCAGGCGTGTGGTTAGGGAGGGGAGAGGACATTGATTCAGGACTATATGGGGGAGGAACTGAGTGAGGAGATTCCTGTGCACCCACTTGGGGTGGGGGATTTGGCAGAGGCAGGTGGTCTAGTGGGTACAGATGGTTAGTGGGCTGTTCAGGGGTACAGACCTTACTCCTTTCAGAGGAGCTGGTTTCTGGCTTGCCCCCTATAGCCTTCAGGGGGTAAAGGAGGACAGGTCCCTGCTGCCAACACAAGGCATAATCTATTTTCTCCAGGGAAATGAGACTCTTGTCATTGACATACTTGTTATTAAAAGTTGACAAATTGAATCCTCATTTGACCTAAACTTTGGCCAGAAAACTGAGGGCTCCAAGATGGGTTCTTTGGTCCAAATGAAACAATATTACTTTATCATTTGTTGCTTTCTCTTATGTTTAGTCCTCTCATTATCTTTCCAGTATTTTAACATAAGACCTAAGGGACTATTAAGGGGAATGTTATTAGCCTTATACTTTCTGTTTCTCGTCTTACTTGGGATATTCCCCATCCTGGAGGTTTGGTGTGAGGCTCAATCCTTCATATTAGAGATGTCTTGCCTTCCCTCTCCCTAGATGCTTAACCCCACCTACTGGAGGTCCCTTGCACTCTTCTTGTTTCACTTCATCCTCTATGGCCGCTTCCCCAGAGGGACTTTAGGTCCCTCTTAGCACCGGCAGGTTCATTATAAGCCTTTGACTTGGACTCCTTTATAGGAGGGCCGCCCTCATAAGCGGTATGAGGTGACCACGGAACCGCAGATTGGACTCACTCACTCCACACTTAATGTGCCTGAATCTCATTCGCGCACTTTCAACCTCCAAGATAACCTGACCACTAGGAATACTTTACCGCCCCTGCGGCTTTTCTTACCTTGGTATGTTCTGACCAAGATGTATTTCACCACCCCCCTGGCTTTTCTTACTTTGATCTCGACCACCAAGGAAATACTTCACCGCCCCCACGGCTTTTCTAACCTTGGTCTGTGCACAGAGTTACTTGGTTGCCACAGTATCTACTTGTAGGACTTTTCTTCCCGGGTTTATTTGTCATGCTGGGTGGGTCTCAATCTCTTACCCCTGAGGCCACCACAATGAGGCAGTGGGACACGTCTCCTCATGACAGATGATCAGAGACCTTTCCCCGGAGGAGAATGGGATCCCAGACGGGCCCCCAAATTTGTTAGAAGAGCTCAGAGTCGCAAAGAAAATGAGCACTCAAACAAAAGACTTCTCAGCAAGGCAAATTTCAGAAGGGTGCTGCCTGCATCAGTTATGATCGCAAGAGCACACTGAACAAAGGAAAGCAGGGGTTTTTATTCCTAACGCCATTCCTGTGTCCTCCCCTTGTTATCTGGGGTCGGACCACACAATCTAAACTGATTCCGACTGACTAGATTTAGCATTTAGAATAGGACAAAGAACCAGGAAGTTTATTGTTTGTACCCAACAACTTAAAGTAAGGCAGCGTGGGTCGGCTACAAGCTTGGTGGACGGAGGCATGCCTGGGCGTGTTAAAGGCAAGAAAGATTACTTATATGATAGAACAAAGGACAAAGAGGGTGAAACCCTCTGAAGAGAAACTGTTTGTTCCTAACACTTGTGTGCAGGAGTTCAAGACAAGAGTGACGTATGATGACTCTACTGCACTCTGGCCTAGGCTACAGAGCAAGACTGTCTCAAAAAATAAAAAAATGAGAAAGACTTCAAAGAAATAACAATGCACCTGAAGGAACCAGAAAAGCAAAAACAAACCAAATCTAAAATTGGTAGAAGAAAAGAAATAATAAATATCATAGCAGTAATAAATAAAATTGAGAATAAAACAAAATACAGACGATCAACAAAACAAAATCAACTACCTTTTAGCTAGGCTAAAAAAAAAAGATGACTCAAATAAATAAAATCAGAAATGAAAAAGAAAATATAACAACTGAGACCACAGAAATAAAAAAAATCGTGAGACTATTATGAACAACTATATGCCAACAAATTTAAAAACTAGAAGAAATGGATAAATACTTGGATACATATGACTTTCAAGATTGAACCATGAAGAAAGAAAACCTCAATAAGCTGATAAGTAACAAGATTGAAGCCATAATAAAGTCTCCCATTCCACTAAATATTAAAACTTTTAAACATAAAACAAAAAATTAAGTCTCCCACCAAAGAAAAGCCCAGGACCTAATGGCTTCACTACTAAATTCTACCAGTTCTACTCAAACTCTTTAAAAAAAAAAAAAATCAAATGTTTTGGAACTCATTCTACAAGGCCAGCATCACTGTGATTCCAAAACCAGACATGGACAAAACAAAAAAAGAAAACTACAGGCCAATACCACTGATTATGAAATTAGATGCAAAATCCTCAACAAAATACTAGCAAACCAGATTCAACCACATATTAAAAGGATCACTCATCATAATCAAGTGGGATTCACCTCAGGAATGCAAGGATGGTGTGACATACACAAACCAATAAACATGATACATCACATTAACAGAACCAAAAACAAAAACCATGATTATTTCAATAGATGCCAAAAAAGCATTTGATAGAATTCAATATACCTTTGTGATAAAAACCCATAACAAACTGTTGTAGATGAAACATAGCTCAAAATTAAAAGGGCCATATATAATAAACCCACAGCTAACACCATACTGAATGGGGAAAAATTGAAGGTCTTTCCTCTAAGGTCTGCAACAAGACAAAAATGCCTACTTTCACTGCTTTTATTTCATATAGTACTGGAAGAAAAATGAAGTAAAAGAAAGAAATAAAGGGCACCAAAGTTGAAAGGGAAGAAGTCAAATTAGCCTTGTTTACAGATGGCATGATCTCATACCTAGAAAAACCTAAAGATTTCACCAAAAAAAACTGTAAGAACTGATATATATGCTTAGTAAAGTTGCAGGATCCAAAATCAACATGAAAAATCAATAGCATTATATATACCAACAGTGAACAACCTGAAAAAGAAATTTAAAAAGTGCTGGGCACGGTGGCTCATGCCTGTAACCTCAGCATTTGGGAGGCCGAGGTGGGTGAATTGCTTGACTACAGCCTGGTCAACATGGTGAAACCCAGTCTCTACAAAAATAAATAAATAAATAAATAAATAAATAAATAAATAAATAAATAAATAAAATGCAGACTCAAGGCAATGCCTATCAAATTACCAATGACATTCACAGAAAAGGAAATAGAAAAAAAAACCCTAAAAATTATATGGAACCACAAAAGACCCCAAATGATCAAGGCAAAGAACAAAGCTGGAGGCATCACGCTACTTGACTTCAAATTTACCACAAAGCTATAGTAACCAAATAAGCATGATACTGGAATAAAAACAGACACATAGAACAGAAGAAAGAATCCAGGTATAAATTTATGTATTTATAGCCAATTCATCTTCAACAAAGATGCCAAGAACATATAATGGGGAAAAGACAGTCTCTTTAGTAAATGATGCTGGGAACACTGGATATCCACATGCATAAGAATGAATGAATGAATGATTTTTTGAGGTTAAGACCTCAAAACCACAGACAACCAAAGATAAAATAGACAAATGGGATTACATCAAGCTAAAAAGCTTCTGTACAGCAAAAAAATACAAAAACAAAGTGAAGAGAAAACCCACAGAATGGGAGAAAGTATTTGCAAACTACCCATCTGACAAGGGATTAATAACCAGGATATATTAAGAGCTTAAACAACTTAATGGCAAAAAAACAAATAATCAAATTCTAAAATGGGCACATTTAAAATGGGCAAATGATCTGAATAGACATTTCTCAACAGACCTGTCGAGTGTGGGAAATGATGCCCAGCACATGGTAAGATTCACTAATTGTTAGAACATCTTTTTGATAATTTTTATGAAACAGTGAAATATGTAGGTTCCTGGCTGTACAGAACAGTCTTTTCTGAATCATTCTCTTTTCCCTCTTTTATAGTTCTTGTTCCTTGCTTTTTATGACTAGGGTGCTAGTTGTCTCTCCTTATGAGAGGTGGTGGATGGTTTAAGTACAGGTCTATCATCAAGACAAGCTGGAGGTAGGAATAAAAGGAATATGAAAGGGAGGAGATTTAAAGATGCTTCTACCCATTTCTTTTTCTACTTTATAAAACTCTTCTTTTGCTGCTTTTACTTTGGATTTTAAAAACAGGGTCTCGAGATTATACTGTGTTCATAGCAATATCATTCACAATAGCTAAAATATGGAAACAAAGTATCCATTAATGAAATAATGGATATGAAAAATGTGGTACAGACATACAATAGAATATTATTCAGTTTTACAAGGGTAGGAAATTCTGACATATACTATAACATGGCTGAAACTTGAGGACACGATGCTGAGTGAACCAAGCCAGTCACAAGAAGACAAATACCGTCTGACTACACTTTTCTGTGGTACTTATGGTAGTTAAAATCAGAGAAACAAAAGTAGAATGATGGCTGAGGGAATGAGGAGTTATTGTCTGATGAGGGAATGAGGAGTTATGTCTGATGACTGGAATTTCAGCTTTGCAAGATGAAAAGAGTCTGTAGATGGATAATGGTAATGGCTGCATTTCACAAATGTATTTAATACCATTTAACTGTATACTTAAAATGGTTAGGATAATTGTCTTCGTTTCAGTTTTGCAAGATTAGAACAGAGTCTATAGATGGATAGTGGTAGTGGCTGCATCTCATGAATGTATTTAATACCATTTTACTATACACTTTAAAATGGTTAGAATAATCGTCCTCTTTGCGCAGTGGGCAGCATGTTGGTCTCATAAAAATGGTTACCATAATAAATTGTATGTTATGCACATTTTACTACAATAAAAAAAATACTAACCCAAAATGGATTATGAACTTAATCTGAAAAAATAGGAGAAACAGGAGAAAATTTTCAAAACCTAGGGTTAGGCAAAGAGTTATTAGATTTGTCACCTAACTTGATAAATTGGACTTGATCAAAATTAAAAGGTTTTGTTTCATGAAAGATCCCTAAAGAAAGGATGAAAAGACAAGCCACATACTGGGAGAAAATACCTGGAAATGACATATCTGACTAAGGACTAGTATACTATAATAGATTACATAAAGAATTCTCAAAACTCAGTAGTAAAAAGAAAAAACCACCCAATTCAAATATGGGCAAAAGACCATGAAGAGACATTTCACCAAAAAAGATACACAGATGGCAAATAAGCACATGAAAAGATGTCCAACATCATTTGCCATCAGGGAAATGTGGCTACACATCGATGATAATGACTAAAATAAAATGAGACAACACCAAATACTGGCAAGGATGTGGAGAAACTCGATCATTCACACATTGCTGTCGGAAATGTAAAATCATACAGCTACTCTGGAAAGCCGTTTTAGCAGTTTCTTTAAAAAAACGGGCAAACATGCAACTATCATATGACCCATCAATTTCACTCCCTGGCAATCTCTTGAAAATTATGCTCAGTGAAAAAAGCCAATCCTGAAAGTTTATATATGTATTATTCCATTCATATAAAATTGCTGACATGACAAAATAATGGAAATAGAGAACAGATCAGTGGTTGCTTTGAGTTAAGAAGGGGATGGGGTGAGAGGAAAGTGGGTGTGGCTAGAAAAAGGCCTCATGAGTGATCTTTGTGGTGACGGAAATGTTCTGTAGTTTGACTCTATTAATGTCAATATCCTGGTTAGTGATACTATGCTAGAGTTACTACTAGAGGAAACTGGGTTAAAGGCACATGTGATTTCTGCATTATTATTTTTTTACAAACATACATGGATCTACAATTAACCCAAAATAAAAGATTTAATTTTTAAAAAAAAGGAAATGGAAATTTCTGCACACGAATGAAAGAATCTAAACCCCAAAGAAAGAAGCCTTTCGTAAGAAGGCAGACACTTACCTAAACAGTGTATCTGACAAGCCTAGAATCAGGTGGGCAAAGGAATGGACCTGATACAGACTGAGTGACTTTGATGGTATAAGGAGTGGAGCCATTAATGACGCGGGCTGGCATGACAAGTTAGAATCTGGAGGATCCTAAAATGGAGAGTTACTTGTCCCCACACATTAGATCGCCTTCGTGGGCATTTACTGAGGGTACAGTGGTGTAGCAGGCTGAGAATGGGGCTATAAAAGCAATGAAACATTTCTGCAGTCTCACAGTTCATAGATCCTAAAGTCATGCTAGTGGAAAGAACTTATGAGAGACACAAAACTGATCTCCCACCCTTATGATAGCTGAAAACAGAAGCCAGGTGAAAGTAACTAAAGCAGCAACCTAACCCTAAACAAATTCAACTCCTATTTTATCAGCCTCACTGCAGCTTCCTGAAAAGGAAGGAACACTGCTTCGCTGTCAATGGTTCTTTTATACGTTATTTAGAGCACAATAAAAAATTTAAGACATGTAAAGAAGCAGGATAACATAAGAGGAAAACAATCAAAAGAAAACCCACACAGCAGAACCACAGATGTTAGAAGTATTATAGCAGAAAAGAACTTTAAAATGGCAATTTTAAAATACATAGGAAAAGACGTACAAATTAGATGCAATATCAAATTTAAGAGAAATAGAAACTCTAAAAAGAGCAAACAGACATTATAAAAGTTAAAAATACAATAAATGAAATTAAGAAATCTATGACCTATTCAAAGGCTGAGCGTGGTGGCTCACACCTGTAATCCCAGCACCTTGAGAGGTTGGTGGATCAACCTCCTGAGGTCAGGAGTTCAAGACAGCCTGGCCAATGTGGTGAAACCCCACCTCTACTAAAAATACAAAGAAAAAAAAAATTAGCCGGGCGTGGTGGCACGTGCTTGTAATCCTAGCTACTCGGGAGGATGAGGCAGGAGAATCGCTTAAACCCAGGAGGTGGAGGTTGCAGTGAGCCAAGGTCACGCTACTGCATTCCAGCCTGGGTGACAAGAGCGAGACTCCGTCTCAAAAAAAAAAAAAAAAAAAAAGTCTATGATCTGTTCAAGCAATGAGGTAATTTTAAATGCACTATATTCAATATGTAAGAATTTTTAAAATATATTAAATAACAATGATCCCATTCTTCTGTCACATGCCTCCCCCACACAACTCTAATCCCTCAGCACGGCAAAGACTACCAGACGATCACAGCACTTTCAACTTGTTATCAGAATTCTTAGCAAAGACCTCTAGACACCAACACCAATAAGAGGTGGCACTGGAAATAAAACCTGTTTGATTTAGTCGAAACGTAGGGTGCCTTAATCACAGTGCTTATGAAAAAATGTAAAGTCACCACTTTGTAATGAAGCAGGGGACTAGGTGAACTTATAAAGTAAGTGAAAGTGTGTCATTGATTCCTGCCTCCTGCTTTGTCCTATTAAACAAAAACTTTCTGGTAAGGGCTCTACAATACGAATTAAAAATCCTACCTCCCAGGTATATATTCGAGAGAAATTAGTGGATATGTACACAAAAGGACTTGTACAAAATGTTTTACGCAGCTTTCTTCATAACAACCAAAAAGTAGAAACAATTCAAATTCCCACAATGGAATATTACACAGCAATAAAAAGGAACAAGCTACCAGCAGGCACAGTGACATAGATGCTGAGTAAAAGAAGCCATAATTAATCATATATACTGCATGATTCCATTTATATGAAGTTCAAACCTAATCTATAGTGATATGAGTTTAAAAAAAAAGATTATCTCTGGGGAGGGTGAGCTGTCTTGGAAAGAGCTAATGGGAGTCTTTCTGGAGTACTGGAAATGTTTTATGTCTTTATACGAATAGTGATTACAGTTATAAAAAGGCATCAAGCTGCATACTTAGATTTGTGCACTTCACACAGAAAAAATGATGATGATGAAAATAACCAGGCTGTGAGGTACGATATCTGCAAATGGCCAATAAACAAGAATCTTCGAGAATTATTAGATGATGTTAAGATACTACTGAACAGGAAGAATGGTGCTAATAAAGCATATTTTCTTTAATTACATGCTAGCTTTATTTGGCATTCTGTCTATGTGTCCTATAAACACCTGTTTAAAATGATTCTTTTTAGATATATCTTCTGCACTAGATCAGAAGTTCATCTGGGGCAGGGATTAGAAAACATTGTCTGTAAAAGGCTAGAGAGTAAGTATTTTCAGCTTTGCAGGCCACATGGTCACTGCTGCAACTACCCAATTCTGCCACTGTAGCACTAAAGCAGCCATACAAGGTAAGTAAATGAGTGAGTGTGGCCCAATTTGGCCCACTGGCCATAGTTTGCCAACTCCTGATCTAAAGGGAGAACTATGACAGTCTTTGTTTTCCATGTTCATCTTCTACAGTACTTCACATACAGCAGGCACTCAGCAAAGCAAAACTAAAAGGAATCTTTAAAACCATCTCTTCTAATCCCTCCACTCACGGTGAAAAACATGAATCAGAGGTTACAATTTGCTCAACAGTACCACTTTCTAAAGCAGTGCCTCATTTTAATAAACATGCAAAGATTTAATAGTGATTTAAATTCCAAAATTTTTTACATGTAAAACATAAGTTTCAAAAGTTCAGACATTTTACATAGCATAAACTAAAAATAATTATTTTAGAAAAATGTATCTTTACCTATAGTTTGGTTATAAGTTATCAATACGAGCTTTGAGTCACATAACCATAAGGGATCAATCTAGGAAGTACTAAAACCTCACCATATAAAATGAGGAGCTAAGACTAAGCGAAAGTTTCTCCAGGACTCAAGTTTTTCTAAAAGCCAAAATGGTAATGAACGTATTTAATAGTAGTAGTTAGCATTATTAGGAAACACTTGATTATAACTTAATAACTAAATTATAAGGAAAACGTTTAACAGAATTATACTTCAACATAGTAATATGATCTACACTACAAAATTCTATTACAGGTTATTCAACATTTTTACATGGCAGTCAATCAGCCAACAGTAGAGGGCAGCATTTCTATTCACTAGTAAAACAACTTAAAAAATTTGAAATACTTGTACTGAGACTTTCTTTTAAAATATTTAATACCCCTTTCAAAGCTTCTAATATACAATTTTACTACAACCTACAAGTAAAAGTGCCCTAATATAAGTATGAATATTTAAATAAAAGATAGCTGTTTTACCCAAAGGAGTCAAATTTTGTATTCATAATTCCCAAACTGATAAACCAAAACAATTCAACAGTTCTCTGGTGACTTAATCCCTAAAATTCTATCAGTTATAGAGTTAAAACAAATTTGCTGGGCACCCACTGGAACGACAAACATCCCCACATATGGGCATAGGTTTTCTTTACCCATATAAAGAATCACCAGAAGAATCATGAACTTTTGGCAACTAAAGATTCAGGGAACTGTTTCAGAAGACAAGGCAAAGCATCACTCTAAATTCTAAAATAAAGGCAGCAAAAAGAGGCTGATAAAGCAGAAACAGATATGGGTAAAAGCATCTTTCAAGCTCCTTCTCTTTCATAATCCTTTTATTCCTATCTCCAGCTTGCCTTAATGAAACACCTGAACTTAAAACCACCCACACCTCTAATAAAGAAAACTATAACACAAATCATAAGAGGCAAAGAAGAACTCTAAAAGAGAGAAAAGAATAAGACGGATTCAGAAAAGACTGTCCCATACAGCCAGGAAGCTACATATTTTACTATTTAATAAAAATTATTTAAAAGATCTGCTAATAATTTGTGAAGTCTTACTAGGTGCTGGTCATCGTTTCACACACTTGACATGCATTATTAGCTCCAGTAATCTTTAACCCTATATATAGATACCATTATTTTCCCCCACGTTAGAGATGAAGAAACTGAAGCCTAGGAGGAATATTAAGCAATCTGTCTAATCACCAAAATAAGTAGCATAGCTATTACAGTCATAAGCTTTTGTCAACCAAAGTTTCAGGGAACTGTCTCAGAAGACCAGGAATTAGCACAGCTCTATAATCTACTTTTATTATTAGTGCTGAAATAAAAAGCAACTAGTCCCAACCAAATATTGAGATGAGAACCTAGACAGCTTCCAGAGCCTGAGCTTTTGGCTATTATTTTTTATTCTGCTCATTCTAAGGGGAACAACTTCAGTTTAGTGAATGCTACAGAAATCATAATACAAGGAATTTAAAAAGTGACAAATTATGGAAAATGAAAGCCTTAGTTATCCTTTGTCTGACTGTACAAGGGTGAGCAGAAAATAGGGTAGCACTTGAAAGCAATCCCTATTATTTCAATCAGCAGGTCCCCAGTGAGGTGAACACCAGATGAACACTGACAGGATAACAAAAATTAAGAAAAAGGTACAATAGTTAAGAAATAAAACAATAGGCCAGGCGCAGTGGCTCATGCCTGTAATCCCAACACTCTGGGAGGCCAAGGCAGGCCGATCACCTGAGGTCAGGAGTTCCAGACCAGCCTGGCCAACATGGTGAAACCCAGTCTCTACCAATAATACAAAAATGAGCCGGGCGTGGTGGCGGGTGCCTGTAATCGCAGCTACTCAGGAGGCTGAGGCAGGAGAATCGCTGGAACCCGGGAAGCAGAGGTTGCAGTGAGCTGAGATCACACCACTGCACTCCAGCCTGGGCGACAGAGCAAGATTCAGTCACAAGACAAAAAAAATTATAAAACAATATACTATGGAAAGTTCAAAGAAACCCAATCATTGTAGATAAGACTAGGAGCTATAAGGAGCTACAATGAGCCCTTTCTAAATGGAAATGGAGAGACAATTTTATTAAAATATATTTAATATAAAGTAAGATGTTTTAACAGGAAAAATAGTCTGAAAGTGATTAACTTGTGGAAATTTTGGCACTATTTATCAAAACATTAGAAATTTTTATATTTTTAATATTAGAAATTCCTCACCTAAAGAATCACGGTTATACCTAGAGATTAAGAATCCAGCATATCATTTTAAGAGGAAAAAATATAAATAATCCAAATGTTTACTGATTAAATATTCAAATCATGAAGTCATTATAAAAGCTATAGGAAAACATTCAATGACATGTTAAGGATTTTCAAAATATATTAAATACAAATGATCCCATCTTCTGCCAAGTCTCCCACCTATCTCCAATCTCAGCCATGGCAAAGACTATTAATGGATCACAGCAAACCCTTTCCTATAACCTGCTATTGGAATTCTCAACACAGATCTCTGGGCATCCACCATCAACCAGAGTTGGCATCAGAAATAAACCCATCCGATTTTGTCAAAAGGTAGGTTTGACTCAGACAGTGGTTAGTCATGGAGCAAAGGGATAGGAAAACTAACGAAATCGGTTAAAATAAGCCTTTGATTCCTCTCTCTTACCTTCTCCTATTAACAAAAACCCACTGATAAGGACTATAGGAAATAATTTAAAACCCTGCCTCCCAGGATAGGGAATTGAGAAGACTACTGCCTAGCCTCCAGTGGTGAGTCACACTAGTAGCTGAGAAGGTGTATAAGAGATAAACTTATCCAGCTCTCCTGCCTCGCTCTACCGGGCAGGAAACATTCCTTACTGTGTACTACTTTAAATTTAGAGGATGTCCCTAAAGCCAAAATGCTTTTTTCTTGGACTAGATAAATTGATTCTAAAGTGTATACAGAAAAATAAACAAGAATCTTTTTTTTTTTTTTAAGAAAAGCTCTAACACAGAGAAGCAATGATAGAGGATAACCCTATTAGATGTTAAAGTACACTATATAAAGCTTCAGTAAGTAAAGCACTGTCAATCTGGTTCATGAACACAGAGACTAGTGAAACACAGAATGAAATCTCCAGAAATAACCCAAATACATGTGAGAACTTATTATCTGTCAAAAGGTAACATCTCAATTCAGAGGGGAAAAATAAATACAGGCTTCTTAATAAAATGACTCTGGAACAATGGGTAACTATTTGGAAAAATATTACACTGGTTACACAACTAACACTATGCATCAGGATAAACTTACAATGGTCCAAAGATTTAAAAGTGAAATCCTACATAAAGTAACCAAAAGAAAACTGGGTGACTTCTTTTTAATTCTGGAATGTGGAAGGTCTTACTATGACCCAAATGCAGAAGCTAGCCAAGAGGAGAAAGAAAAAAGAGGGGAGAAGATGAGGGGAGAGAAAGAGGACGGGAGAAGAAAGCACTGATAACACCATGAATTAAAAAGTGACAAAGTGTGGGATGAAAAAACTGCAACTGACATCAGAGATTAGCCTTTGCTAATCTCCCTGATAGATACCGAGCTCCTAGAAACTGAGATGAAAAAGACCAACATCCCAATAGAAAAAAATATAAAATAAACCATGTTTAAATATATAGAAGAAATGAAAATTAAAACTATACTCATATGCCATTTCTCATTAAGCAAATTGGCAAAAATGTAAAATTTGAAAACATTCTGTCGATGAAGTTGCAGGGAAAGAGTCATTCTCAAACACTGCCAGTGGGAATACAAAATGGCACAACTCCTATGGAGGGAATCTGAAAATAGGTACCAAAATTCCATCTGCATATACTCTCTGAACCAGTAATCCCATATCATACAGATATTCCTGCACAAATATAAAATGGCATACACACAAAGTTGTTTACTGAAGTAGCTTATAAGCGTAAAAGATGAGAAAGAAATTTACTGTCCAAAAAAAAATACATTTATATTGTCTTAGTCTATTTGTGCTACTGTAACAAAATACCACAGACTAGGTAATTTATAAAAAATAACAATTTATTTCTCATGTTTCTGGAGGCAGGGAAGACCAAGATCAAGACACTGGCAAGACTAGTGTCTGGCGAGGGCTGCTTCTGCTTCCAAAATGGCACTTCGTTGCTGCACCCTCCGGAGAAGAACACTTACTTCCTCACACGGCCAAGGGTAAAAGAAAGTGCTCCCTTCTGCCTCAAGCTCTTTTCATAAGGGTACTAACTCCACTCATGACTTAATCATCTCCCAAAGGCCACAATCTCAACGCTGTCGCACTGGGGATTAAGTTTCAACATGAATTTTGGAGGGGGCACCCATCATTCAAACCATAGCATGTATCTTTTGAACATCTTGAATTTTTTTTTCCTGGTATACAGTACTAGGTATGGATCCAACTTTCATCTTTTTCCAATAGAACTGGTTGTTACAGGTCAGTCAGTTATTTATTTATTTGGAGACGGAGTCTCACTATGTCACCCAGGCTGGAGTGCAGTGGCACCATCTTGGCCCGCTGCAACTTCTGCCTCCTGGGTTCAAGTGATTCTTGTGCCTCAGCCTCCTGAGTAGCTGGGATTACAGGCATGTGCCACCACGCCCGGCTAATTTTTCTATTTTTAGTAGAGACAAGGTTTCACCAGGTTGGCCAGGCTGGTCTCGAACTCCTAACCTCAGGTGATCTGCCTGCCTCAGCCTCCCAAAGTGCTAGGATTACAAGTGGGAGCCACTGTGCCCAGTCAGGTCATTTATTTAAAATGGTTAATAAACTATGGTACATCCACATGATCAAATACATTTCTGTAAAAATGAATGAGGAAAAGCTCTATGTATTAAAACGGAGAGACCTTCAGGATACTGCAAGTAAAGCCAGCAAGAGGCAAAATATCATATAAAACACATTACTAGGCTGGGCGCGGTGGCTCACGCCTGTAATCCCAGCACTTTGGGAGGCCAAGGCGGGCGGATCACGAGGTCAGGAGATCGAGACCATCCTGGCTAACATGGTGAAACCCCATCTCTACTAAAAATACATAAAATTAGCCGGGCGTGGTGGCGAGCGCCTGTAGTCCCAGCTACTCGGGAGGCTGAGGCAGGAGAATGGCGTGAACCCGGGAGGTGGAGCTTGCAGTGAGCTGAGATCGCGCCACTGCACTCCAGCCTGGGTGACAGAGCAAGACTCCGTCTCAAAAAAAAACCAAAAAAAACCCAAAAAAACCTACATTACTTATTGTGTAAGGAAAGACAGAAATAAAAACATTCTTATTTACTTGTATTTGTATAAATACTAGAAAGATAAATAGAAACTAACAAAAATTAGTTTCCTATAGGAGTTAGGGGAAGGTATAGAAGTGAGGCATATCGATATAAACTTTCATATGATAGTTTTGATTTAAATTATGTGAGTTTATTATCCACTCAAAAACTCTTTATAAGTGAAGGGCTGGCTGGTGTATGGGAATGGCTGTTATAGACTAGTAACTTAAGTCCATTTAAATTAAAGTTAAAAATTCAGCTTCTCTGTCAAACTAGCCACTCCGTTTCAAGTGCCAGTGGACAGGACAGCAAAGATATACAACATTTCCATCATTGTATGAAGTTCTATTGGACAGTGCTAAAGTTGAGTCTAGAGATAGAAGCATGCCCGATAAAATGAAAAAGGATTCTGAGTCTCCCATATAAGCCAGAAACAAATATACAACAAAGTCAACAAATCAACCAAATAGTTAAGTCAAATATCAGTCAAATATTTATGTGTCAAGACATGATGACGTACTTCCTTTCCACCATAAACTAAGAAATACAGGGAAAACAATGAGATAAGCCACTTTCTGGATCCTTTTGAATGCATTATAAATACAGAATAATAGATCAATTTTAGTGATGATATTCCAGGATATCAATCTATAACTATATTCAAAATGAGACTTTAAATGCATTAAAAACTAAAATACTTTTTAAATCCATAATTTCTACCATCTGTTCCAGAGCTTCATTCTTTTAACAATTAGTAAACTTACTAAGTATCTACTATGTATCAGGCACTTGGTGAGTCACCAGGGGTATCATGGAGAACAAAAGCTTTACGTTTTTCTGATACTTACAGGCCAATGAGAGAAACATACATTAATGAAGGATCACAGAAATAAGTGACATACTGTGTGGCATAAGGGAAAAAGAAAGTATATTTATAGAAGCAGAGGAACCTAACTTAATGCGGAATCAAGAAGGGCTTCCCTGAGGAAGTCGTCTATCAACTGGAATCTGAAGGGTAAGATTTGGCATAAAAAGCTTGCAAATAGAGGAAACTATCATGCATAAAGATCTCAAAGCACCTCGGAGGCTGAAGTGGGAGGATTACTTGAGCCCAGGAAGCAGAGGCTGCCGTGAGCCAAGATCACGCCACTGCACTCCAGCCTGGGTGACAGAGCCAGACTCTGTCTGGGGTGGGAAAGATCTCAAACTCAAAGCAGAAGGAAAAACCTCACAAGACCTGAAAAAAGTTCCGTTAACAAAAATAATGAAAACCTGGTCTGCAGCTTCTAAAACATATGGATTGCCAATTCCTTAATTGGGAGAGATGCTCAAGACTGTACATACCTCAAACACTGCCCTAACAGCACTTAACATGGACTCCACAGTTTTGGAAAATAAGTTCAATAATAAAAATATTTAACAACTGGCACTGAGTGTAAGAGAATCTCCTGAAATATGAATGTTTATTTTCTCTTTTCTTAATTAACGACATACACGAAAATTTTTTTTCTTTTCAGGTTTTTCTCCTGCTACCTAAACTGCTAAACAACCCTAAAATGGAGAGAGAGAGAATATCCCTTCTCTGTTTAGTTGATCAGCAAGCAGTATAACAAAAGATGGAGAAAGACATGATCCTACTACAAGAAATTCTGGTACTGAAGTTATGCAACTCTCAGAAGTTACTTGACAGCTGGGAAACCTCCATGCTAAAGAACACGAAAGCCCTCAGCTGCGGTTTAAGCAGAGTGCCTTATTGCTAACATAAGAAAATATACCATATATAGCAATAATCCTAAATCACTCTTGTTGGGCCTTTTATGCTCTGAGTTAATTTTCCTACAGTGATTACGAGCCTGACAAAAATGACACTTCACTGCCTGGCCTCTAACAATATTAACTTCACCTCAACGGACATGTTTGCAAAGCAGCTAGCTAAGAACATAAGAACTTACAAACACAAAAATAAATCTCTCTTAGACATTATGTGGAAAAGCACAAAATACTGTATCCAAGCTGATTAAAGTACATAAAAATGTATGTAAGTGTACGAACAATAACCAGAAATGCTGCCATGGTACAAATGCTCACTAGCATCTTTTTGTCCCACAAAATATCTAAATGCAGAAGAGTATTATTTTTAAATCAAAGAGAAGTACATTTTCATTTTCACTAAAAGGCAAAACAAACCTTACACTTGGGTTTAAAACATATTAATCAGGAAAGGAACACGGAGCTATTTATGACAGTCTTAAATTAGCAAATGGCATTAATACTACTGTAAATGGAGACCAAAATTTGGCAGTTCAGTAGCAGTGATGGTTTAGTCATCACATCTCACAACCTTGTCATTTGCAAACGTTCTAAAGTAAGAGTCTTCACTGTGAAGAACATATAGTTATGGGGGGGGGGGGCGGGGGGGAACAACCAAAAAACTGATCATCATTGCTTTAGCTCAACCCACATGCCTGTACTTAAGGGTATCCATGGTAGCAATGATGCAACGTGCCTACCTAGTTCACCGTGCCTACACAAGTGGGAGAGAGGGGAGGCGGATGATGAAAAAAATTTCACTTGGAAAGGTGTTTCAGTATTAACGTGATAAAATTACATCAACTACACTGTCAGACTTTTAAAACACATATAGGACCACAAAGCTCTCTAAGACCAGAAAAGGGAGAAAAGAACAAGGGATGGGGTACACGCTGCAGCCTTTAGTTGAAAAGAAAATCAAGAATTTTGCTCTTCCTGCTAGTGCCATTGGTTAAGTATGTTCAAAGGGTTTATTTCTAATAATAGAACAAATTATTTTAATTTGGTTTTTTCAAAAGCAACTACAAACAATGTTTTAGGCTTCTAATTTCCAACCTACATCATTCTCTATTTTTGCTTGAACAGTTATATAATAAAAATTTATAAATACTTTAGGATAATGATTACATCTATTTTTTTTAAGCAAAATAGACCCTCTTTTGCTAAAAAGGAGTCAATGCAAAAAAATTCTAAGTCTATCAAGGAAGATGGAGCAGAGAGAGGAGATAGATCATTTCAAATAACCTTGCTATAATATTGGAAATAAAACCAAAATGAATGAAATGATGAAAGGCAAATCACAGGGGAGAACCAACACAGACAACCATGAAAAAAATTTAGAGAGGGAAAAAGCAACAACAACCCTGTTTTCCAGGCTTATGTGCCCTTTAAACATTCAGTAAGAATATTTCAACAAGACAGTTTACCTAGAGATACAGAGAAGACATCTCCTTATAAACAGGGGATGGAAACAGATAATGGGCATGTCTGTATCCGATCAGAAACTACTGTTTGAACTAGAACTCTGTGAGCAACAAGAAAACTAATTTCCATCAATTTTCCTGCCTTTCCTCTTATGAAAAATAATTCACTATACAGAAAGAGTAATAGCCTACTTTCAGAATTTACAAATTTACCTACTCTTTTATTACTGAACATAATTTTAAAATCTCAACAAGTTTGTCTAGCAATCACTGAGACATCGTAAGTACATAGAAATAAAAAAGGTAAATTACTCCATATTTTAAAAACCAATGGATACATTTTAAATGTAAGCACGCTGAATCTATAATAACACCATCACACAATGTCTGCAAACTGGTGCTCAAAAATAAAAGCAGCCAAACTAGAGATTAAGTGAAGCATGCAGCACTTCGAACACAACGAGCAACACAGACTTCGAAACGAGTACTTTCAAGGAGTGCTTGTACAAGTCTAATCATTTAAAATCCAAATCAACGTCTTTCTAAAGGCAACACAATCAGCACCTGACAATTTTCCTCCTCCTAAAAAAACAAAAAATTATAATTATAATAGATGGAAGAGTCCAGAAAATGTTCTCAAAATGAGTTATACTTTTGACTAGCATGGCATGTTGGGACACAAAATAAAGGGGAGGAGAATAACTCTGAGAATATATTTAGAAGATTTAAATATAATCAAGGCTTTACAGACCTTTGTTGTTGGGAGAAAGGCTTCCTGTAAATCTCAGGGAAAAAAATATCTGTGCAACCCATTTGTAGCTATCTAAAATACATTTCAAAATACTGCCTTTTCTAAAGGATATAAACTAAGCATCACATGGGTTCACATATCTATTTTCAAATGTATAACAATGGTTACACCTTATTTTTAAAATACACTGAACAAAGGGTCTCTCACATCTGTCACTAATAATGAAATACAGAAAAGCGTATCTTACCTTTGTGGTTACAATGCACAGGCAATCCATTACTCTACCATTACAATATATTATACATAAAGCAAAACTATTTTAAGTTGCCTAGTTGAACAAAAAATGCACATAAAAATAAATAAATTTGTGAGATAAAACCATAAATGAAAAAGTTATAACTGTAACTAGATCTCTTCAGGATCCATTCTTAGAGGTAGCAATTTTTCTACTATCTAAAATACAAGAAACCAGAGTCTGTCACGTGCCCTACAATCTTCTTTATGTAATCTGTATCTGAAGAACTTGAAATTATCCCACAAAACACTGTGGAAGATGTCAGGGTTTATTCCACAAGAGTCCACTGCTTCTTCAGATGCTGTTTCATTAATCCCTCTTTTCAAGATATGAGGTTGACAGGAAGTCATCTGATGAAATGCTCCACAAAGAGGTTCCCCCGATATAAATTTAAACCTGCTTCTCCTTGTTAGCTACAGTTTGGATACTCAAATGACAACCACCAAAGGAAAAAAAAAAATCACTAAAAATGTGCAAGCAAACATTTCTTCCACTAAACCATTTCAGCAACTGCAGCCTGCAAAGTAATGACTTTCTCGAGCAGTAATGAATGGAATATTCCATGTGGTTTTTTGAGAAGGGGAGCAGGAAAAACAAAATACAATAATTTAAAATATTATCTCTAAAACATGCCTTTTTTCTTTGCTAAAAATGTCAATAAATAACATTTTACCAACAAAGGCAAATTTTAACTTTATTGCCTTACTAAATCCATTTCACTGATCCCCCACACACCAAAAAAAAACCACCACAAAAAGATAGTTACAACTATGTAATCTTTCAAACTCCTCAAGAAGTCTTCGTTTTTAAGTCAACTAACTTTGTGAATTCATGTCCTGTCTCCAAGATCATTAGGACTGGAGCTAGACAGGCTAACAGACAAGAGACATGGCAGAGGGATATGCAACTGGCTTTCAGTGTCATAAGCTTCCAGCCACACTCCCCTATGCAAATGCCATAGTAAGATTAGCTACATGTGGTGGCCTGCGCCTGTAGTCCTAGCTACTTGGGAGGCTGAAACTGGACAATGGCTTGAGCCCAGGAGTCTGAGGATGCAGTGAGCTGTAACTGCACCACTGCACTCCAGCCTGGGCAACAGAGTGAGACCCTGTCTGTAAAAACCTTTAAAATCCAAAAAATTTTCTAAAAAATTTTTAATGCATAGTAAGGAAGAGTATTATCTGCAATTTTTGTCCACAGAGTTTCCTCATAGTTTACAGATATTATGAATGACCTCAAGTTCAAACAACTGAACTGTTCCTACTTGCCTCTTATACCCCATTCCTCCTCCTAACATTTCAAATACACATGGACTGCACCAACAGCTTTCAGACTAAACCAAATTTCACTGTAAGGGTTATGAAAAGGAGTTAATACATGTATACCATTTGGTAGAACCTATCAAATAGTAAGCATTATCAATGTTATTACTATTATTAATATGTATCAAATTACAGCCTTTTATTTAAAGCCTAACAGGATATACTTGAGACAGGCCCGATGGGACTTTACCTTTACTTTATCTAATGGGGCTGTTGTATGAGGATTAAATAATATACACAGGGCACTTAGAATAATGCTGACTTGTTAGGTCAATAGTGGCAATAAATAGTGCAACAGTGCTCAGTAAATGCCAGCTACAGCTATAGAGCTATTGTGGTATAATATGAAATACATTCAGTCTTTGTTTCTGTCACAGAGTACCTAAAACTCTTGGAAATTCCTAAGTAATGGGAAGGTCTTTTTTTTTTTCATGACAAGCCCTTTGGATCACAGCTAATGCTAATGAGGTAAAGTGACACCCCTAGAAAGCCTCAGGATGAGGCTCATCACCAAAAAGACACGGGATTAGAGGATTAGAGGGTTAGAGGGTTGGAACTTTCAGCTCCACCCAACAACCTCCAGGAAAGGGGCAGGGGTTGGGGGCTGGAGATCAAGCTCTATAAAAACTCTTAACAACATGTGATGTGCTTTTGGGTTGGCAAAGGCAAGCTGGGATGGCTGAGGACTCCAACTCTACCAGGATAGAAGTTCCTGCACTTGGGACCCTTCCAGACCTTGCCCTATGTATCTCTTTTTCTGGCTGTTCATCTGTATCCTTTATAACATCTTTTATAATAAACTGGTAAACGCATTTCCCTGAGTTCTCTGTAAGCCATCCTAGCAAATTAATCAACCCCAAGGAGGGGGTTGTGTGAACCCCAATTTAAAACTAGTCAGTGAGAAGCATAGGTCACAATCTACTATTTGTAACTGCCATCTAAATGGGGGCAGTCTTGTGGGGCTGAGCCCCCAACCTGTGGGATCTGACACTACACTTCAAAGGCTACTACTATCTCCAAGTAGATACTGCCAGAATTGTATTTACTTAGAGACTACTATTATCTCCAAGTAGATAGTGTCAGAATTGAATTATAGGACACCCAGTAGGTGTCCACTGGAAAAGCTTCACCAAAAACCTCCTCATACATCTAGTCAGCACAGAAGTGTGCTGTGTTGAGAGTAGAGGGAAAAAAATGGTTTGTTTTCTCCTTTCAGACCTAAATACATATGTATGTAGCTATGTAAATGTCATCATGCGCCAACACATCCCTTATCCCATGCAGGATATAGCCTGGAAATTACATGCTCTGTTGAGTACTCCCTTTTCCCCACCCCACCCCTGCAATTATCATTTGCTCCCAATATGAAAGAATAAAGCTCACACAAGGCTCAAGGCTCATAACTCCTTAAATAAAGTTTATCATTTTTAAGCAGAATACTGAAAACAATAGAAGTGATACCTAAGTACTGACTAGGCATTGCATTTTATGAAGAAAAATAAGGAGGTATGTAAAACCCTTTACCTGGTTGCTCTCTTAGTATTCTGAAATTTCTCTTGTGAAATTTTTATTACATCTAGAGTAGTCTAGCCCAGAGAGGGCAGGTATCCCTAGGTTTGACAGACTTCATAATAGAAAAGGCTGAAAATCACTACGGCAAGTTAGAAATAGCATTCAGCCTGTGTAACTTAAGTAGTCATCTTCTTCGGGGGGTCGAAGGAGGGTCTCAACTTCCCCTTTTGTAAAATAAAAAAACTCAATGAATCTTGAGTCCTTGAATTTATACAATGCCTATGTTTCAGTTTTTAAATCCGTTGGATTCTAAGGTCCAACAGGACAAGACTCAAGAATGTCTCATGAGGCTAGGCATGGTGGCTCACACCTGTAATCCCAGCACTTTGGGAGGCCAAGGTGGGAGGATCACTTGAGGTCCGGAGTTCGAGACCAGCCTGGCCAACATGGTGAAATCCCATCTCTACTACAAATACAAAAATTAGCCAGGCGTGGTGGCGCACGCCTGTAATCCCAGCTACTCGGGAGGCTGAGGTGGGAGAATCACTTGAACACAGGAGGTGGACATTGCAGTGAGCCGAGATCTCACCACTGCACTCCAGGCTAGGCGACAAAGCGGGACTCCGTCTCAAAAGAAAAAGAAAAGAAATGTCTCCCATACCTACCACTTTATCCCCATCACCTTGGGGGATGGCATGGTGACCAGAATGTTTGTTGAATTAATGAGTGGCCTTTCTAATATTTAAACTATAGGTGATTACAAAATTGAAAACAGCCTGAAACAATCCTGAAAATTAGACATTCCATTTTCCCAGCAAAAATAAAAGTTTGCCAACTCAATTATAAACCTGTAAGAATAAGATGAAATAGTCAAATATCTAAATTAATCAGTTAACATATAATTACTTAACAACGCATTAAAATAGTATGTCTAATGTATTATTCCAGTCACATTTCAAAGAACAATTTTAGTCAAACTCCTCACATTCATCTCCGATGTCTAGGGTCATCCTAACTACAACCATTTTTTAATGATCTAATCTATGTGACCTCAAACATCAGTGTTATACAGTCTCAGTTGTTTGAGATACGGCCCTTTCTGAACTACAATGTCACTTGAACACTTATCCCAAATTACTACTACAGATTGAGTATCCCTAATCCAAAAATCCACAATCCAAATGCTCCAAAATCCAAAAATCTTTTAAGTGCCAACATAACACTCAAAGACAATACTCATTGGAGCGTTTCAGATTTTATCTTTTGTTTGTTTGTTTGTTTTTTGAGATGGAATTTCACTCTTGTTGCCCAGGCTGGAGTCCAATGGCACAATCTCAACTTACTGCAACCTTTGCCTCCCAGGTTCAAGTGATGATTCTCCTGCCTCAGCCTCCCGAGTAGCTGGGATTACAGGCGCCCACCACCACGCCCAGCTAATTTTTGTATTTTTAGTAGAGATGGGGTTTTCACATGTTGGCCAGGCTGGTCTCGAACTCCTGACCTCAGGCGATCCACCTGCCTCGGCCTCCCAAAGTGCTGGGATTACAAGGGTGAGCCACTGTGCCTAGCCACATTCCAGATTTTGAATTTTCAGATTAGGGATATTCAACCAACAAGTATAATGCAAATATCAAAATCCGAATAAATCCAAAATCCAAAACGCTTCTGGTCCCAAGTATTTTGGATAAGGAATACTCAACTTGTAGTGCTCATTCACAGAAGAGGAAGCCACTTTCCCTTTACTGTAGGCATGTATTTATAACCTTCATGATGTAACTAACCCCTTACTATATTATTTTTTAATATACCTAGTAATCCTTCAAAAAAGCTTGCATATATCTAATACTTACAGGTTTTAAGGCCATACGCAGAGAATGATTATTCAATTTGTGTAAAATTCTACACTAACTGCATCTTCTGTAAGTATCTGTAAGTACCCAACTAGAACTGAGTAAGGTACATTTCAAGCCTATGTGTTCTCCTCAGATGGTCATTTGCTGTTAGAAGTAATTTAGAAATCACCCTGTAATATGAGCTACTTTAGAAGGACTTGAAATATAAGCCTTTTGGGATGGCAACACTTCACCTACCAGGCACATAAGATAATTAACAGTATTTTAGAATACCAATGGCTTTCCATAAATAAGCAATTGCTGCCAACCATAATGGAATAAAAAACAAAAGACTGACTTTCAGACACTGGACAAAGTGCAAAACAGTGATCCTTGTGAGAAGAGAAACTAATGAGGTGAGTCCTGTAAATGCCCAGAAAAAGTTTCCTGGCTGTAGCAGAAGTGGGAAACTCAACGAAATCCGGCAGTCTAAGTTGAGGAGAAAGCGTTGAGAACGCACAGAGCTAAAACTCACAAGTCAAAGTACCAGAAAGGAGAGAGCGGGACAGAAAAAGCTCCAGAGATCTGCAGAGTTCCCCTCGAGTCTTCAGATTAGTTTTGATCAGTACATGCGTGTAAGGAAACTTCAAGGTGAGGAAAAAAATCTTAGAAAGCAGCAAATGGAACAAACCCAGAGCTCATGCAAGGCCAAGAATAATGAAAACTCGTAATATATGGGGCAGTGGGGATAGCCTTCCACAACCAAACGTTGCTCAGTCCCACTGAAAAAGCTTAAAAGCAGCCAGGCGCGGTGGCTCACACCTGTAATCCTAGCACTTTGGGAGGCCAAGGAGGGTGGATCACGAGTTCAGGAACTCAAGACCAGCCTGACCAACGTGGTGAAACCCCGTCTCTACTAAAATACAAAAATTAGCCAGGCGTGGTAGCGCATGCCTGTAATCCCAGCTACTCAGGAGGCTGAGGTAGGAGAATCACTTGAACCCAAGAAGCGGAGGTTGCAGTGAGCTGAGATCACGCCACTGCACTCCAGCCTGGGCAACGGGGCAAGACTCTGTCTCAAAAACAAACAAACAAACAAAAAAGCAGTTTGAATAGGATCAAACTCTTTCCAAGTAATTTAACTACATCCCAAAACAAAGCTCAAGAATATTTAAAAGAATACAAAAATATCTAGGCCCCCAAAAAGGTAAAATTCACAATGTCTGCCAAATTCATCCAAATTGCCAAGCATGTAAAGAAGCAAGGAAATACAACCCAGAGAAGAGAAAAAAATCAATCAATAAAAACTGACCCAGAAATGACACATAATAGAATCAGTAGACAAAAACATTTTAAAAGTTACCTTAACTCTGTCCCTTATGTTTATGAAGATAGAGAAAAGCTTGAGTGTGTTAATTAGACAAAAATAAAAACGAAACTATTGAGACCAACCTGGGCAATCCAGCAAGACACCATCTCTGCCAAAAAATTTAAAAAAAAAAAATTTGCCCAGCCTGGTGGTATACATGTGTAGCCCCAGGTACTTGGGAGGCAGAGGCAGCAGAACTGCTTGAAGCCAGGAGGCTGAGGATGCAGTGGGCCATGACCGCATCACTGCACTGCAGCCTGGGCGACGGAGCAAGACCCTGTCTCCAAAAAGAGGGAGAGGGAGAGCAGAAGAAAACAGAAACTAAATCAAGCTTCTAGAGATAAACTGTCTGAAATAAAAAACTGACTGAGATTAACAGTATACTAGATACTTGAGACGATCAATGAACTGAAGACATAGCAACAGAAATTGTCTAAAATTTAACATACCAACGAAAAAGGCTGAAAAAAGATTAATCAGATCAGTGAACTGTCGACAAAGTCAATCAAACCAATATACCTGTACCGGAATCCCTGAAAGCAAAGGGGAAGGAAGAGAAAAAATATTTGTAAAAATAATTGGTGAAAAACGTCAGAAGTAGGTAAAAACTATAAACCCACAGATCCAAGAAACTCAATGAATCCCAGGCACAAGAAAGGTAAAGAAAACTGTTAACTATAAACAGTACATGTGAGTGACAAGCACCAAATTCAAGACAGAGGTGAATTCTGGGGAACGAGGCAGGAGAACGTGATTATAGCGGAGAACACGAGAGACTTCAACTATACTTACACTCTTTTATCTTCTCGAGGTAGTAGTAAATACATGGATATTTATAATATTCACTACAGTTTCTCCACGATTAAAATCTTTTTTTAAAAAATAACACAAAATGAAGGAAAACCAACAGGTCAAATAGTTGCCAAGAAGATAAAAAATGTTCAAAAGCAGAGTAGAGAGTAGCAAATGCCACCAAACAATCAGATAACATATGCGAAGAGCTTCTGTTATGCCCTTGGATCCTTCTCTCTTTGGGAATCTCACTCTCCCTTCATACAATGTCTATAATCTCTTTTTCTATCTTGGGCCTCTGTTCCCTTCTTCACTTTATCTTGTAAATAGAATATGTTCACAGAGGCCATTAGGAGAAAGACGGGGAAAAAGCACTTCTTAGTAGGACCCTATAGCATTCCTTCTCTTCTTAGCTAAGCTTCTTGAAAACGTAGTTTGCCTTTTTTTCTTCCTTTTCTTCCCATTCCCAATATTCTGCAACCTAGATTCTGACCCTCCTTCTCCACATTAACTGTTCTCTTTTTTCCTTTATTTACCTTAAAAAAATGATCTAACTACACAGGTAATTCAGGCTCACCTTAAACACACTTATAAAGACAGATGCATAATGTTGAAAGTCTTTTTTTATATTCTTTTCCCGAGATAACCTCTTTTAACCATTTGGTATGTATTTGTTCAGCTAATCCTGCATGTTTATTATTACTTAGGGTCCTACTGAGAAGTACTTTTTTCTGTTTGTCTGTTTTTCTAATGGCATCTTTGAACATATTTACAGGATAAAATAAAGAGGGGAACAGAGGCCCAAGACAGAGAAAGAGGTTATAAATATTCCATAATGAAAAAGGAGAGTGAGATTCTAAAAGAAAAAAGGATTAAGAGCATAACAGAAGCTGTTAGTATTTATTCTCTGATATGACTTTCACATAATTGAAAACTATAAAGTTAGGAAATTTTGCAATAAACACGTATCACTTTGGAAATCTAAAAAACAGGAGGGGGGAAGAGGTTTAGGAGCACATATCCCTGTTCTAATACTAAAAATAGTAATAAGCACAGATACAGATATACGGCAATCAAGATTATTTAAATGATGAGTTACTGAAAATGTCACATCATCAAAACTCATAATTCAAAACTAATTGGGGGTGTCTTCTAGGAACACATAAGTCTAACCAATGTGACATACTTAAGCTTTCACATAGCCTTTTATTTTCTCAGCAACTGTGTAAAGTTTTGCTGACCTTTCTCCTAGATTAACAGCTCTTTTTTTTTGGCATAATATGACAGTTGTTCCACTTATCTTATAACATTTCTTTTTTTGGAGACAGGGTCTTGCTCCGTCACCCAGGATGGAATGCAGTGGACTGATCACAGCTCACTGCAGCCTTGACCTCCTGGGCTCAAGCAATTCTCCCACCTCATCCTCCCACATAGATGGGACCACAGGCATGAAGCCAACAACCACGCCTAACTTTTTTTTTTTTTTTTGTATTTGTGGGGATGGGTTCTCCCTATGCTGCCCAGGCTGATCTACACTAAATTTATAGAAACATGTTTTTCTTTCTTCAGTAATAAATTAACCTTTGCTTACTGTAACCTTTTTACTTTATAAATTAAATTTTTTAACTTTTTGACTCTTTCACCTTAACACTTAGCTTAAAACACAAATACACTGTATAGCGGTACCAAATTTTTTCTTTCTTTATATTCTGATTCTATAACCTTTTTTCTATTTTTTAATTTTTTTCTACTGTTTAAATACAAACACACACTTTTAAATACTGTTACACACACACACACACACACACACACACACACACCCATTAACTTGAGCCTACCCAGGGTCAGAATCATCAGTATCACTGGATAGTACCACTGAAAGGTCTTCAGAGGCAATAGCATGCATGGAGCTATCGCCACCTACGAAAACAATGTCTTCTTCTGGAATATCTCCTGAAGGACCTGCCTGAGGCCGTTTTACAGTTAATTTCTTTTCTAAAATAAGTAGAAGTGCACTCTATAAAATAACTATTAAAAGTACAGTAAACTAGTAACATAATTAATATTTATCAAGTACGTACTGTACCTAATTATACGTGCTATGCTTTTATGTGACTGGCACAACAGGTTTATTTACACCAGCATCACCACAAACACTTGACATACGTCGTGCTACAATGATGTCACTAGGAGATATAAATTTCTCAGCTTGATTATAACCTTAAGGGATCCTACTTAACATGGCCTGTGGCTGGCCAAAACATCATCATACCACATATTACTGTATTTCTACAGCTTTATTTAAAAAATAAACGTTGCCTATTACACTTCTATCTCTATTAAAATTAGTTCTTTCTCTCCTTATTTTAACTTTATTGCAATATTTTCCTTTGTCTAGGTAACAAGTCCAATTGCCAAGAAAGTTATTAAACAAAAACAGAAACATCAGTCTTGAAGCCTGAGGTTCTGAATTCTAATCAGTTTTTCTATAGGGTAATACCGCAAGGTTGGCCAGTACCAACACCCCGAATGACAGTTTGATCAACTCTAAAGTAAACACAGTATAAGCTCCACATATTAAGAACCAAAATCTGGCTCACCTCATGTATGTTAGGAGGCTATAGCAAGAATGAATTCACGCTCCTCTGACATCCCAAATTATTACAATGTATGTGATGTGCCTTTTCAAACTATGCTATTTGAAAAATAAGGTTATTATTTTAATCCATTCCTGTGGAACACGTGAGTTTAAGAAAGGAAGACAAAACATATTGTATTCATTTAAAAATATTAATATTGTAAAATATTTTAAGATAATATTTAGCATTAATATTTTAAAATGAATACAACATGTGCTTTCTTCTCATGCGGTATTTCTCAAATTTTATTTTACCAGTTCTGGGGCAAAAGGCTAAAGTTGGAAGAATGTGTCATCTGCCTGTCCACTTTCTTACCTCTCAAAAATAACACCTCAAAGAAAAAGCAACCCCTAGGAACAGAAAAATGGAAAACATCGTTATGCGTGGATTCTAGTTCAGGAGCAGTGAAAACTCAAAATAAACTTGGGAAAATTGTTGGAAGGCAAGGACATGCTCAAAGACTAGTAAAGCATATCCAAAGAAAACATAGATACTCCTTCAAGTGATTCGTCTAGTCAAATATGAAGTAATATGAGCACCCAAACTTAAATGTATGTAAGCATTTAGCAAATAAAGATTTCTCAGTATACAGTGATAACTTTGTAAAGAGAGAGATCAAGAAAAAGGGGGAACTTAGCAACCTCTGGAGGGGATTATCACACAAGCTACTCAAATAACTGATCGTTAAAAGAAAGTAATGTAAACTTTAGCCTGTCTTTTTAGAAGGAACAGAAGTTCATCTCTAGTTGATGAAGAAAAAGAGTGTTACAGAAGAATGCCAACTAATAAATACAGACACAATGATAAAATCTGGGAGAAAAATAACATTTCGAAACCTCAAATGTAGTGATTTGGCAATGATCACCAATGGGGGGAAACTGACTCACTACAAGGTGCCAAAGTACAACCCCATACATACTTCACAATATCAACAAGAAAAACGTACCTTTCCCGTGGAAGATCTGGAGGTCCCCACCTTCAAGCAATCCAACTCAGCACCACAAGAGCAACAACCTCATACTGTGAGCCTCCTGATGATGCAATATGAAATATAACACTGTGTATCACTGAGGTCTGCTTACCAAAAACGAGTCTAATCAACCTTTACACCTAACTTCCTCTTACAGAAATACAAGACTTAGTGGAATGAGTTAAATAACATGAGGAAACAAATTAGACAAATAAAGAATGCGTGAGTCTATAAAACAACTGGCATGGTCTCTTCAAAAAGGTAATGTCATTTAAAGGGGGGGGAAGAAGATAAGGAAGACTATTCTATTAGATTACAAAAGACTAGAGACACTCTACCAGATTTGGTATGTGTACTCCCAATCCATTGCAACAGTTACCCCCAGATCTTCACACCTACCTTTCATCCTGAGCAGCCCCAGCAACACTTAGTGCCTATGCCCCCAGTCCACATCTCCTCCTCTCACCCCCCCACTTGGGGCTTTCCTGATAAATCACCTACACTGACAAATCCACAACCCTCAAGTATGGGGGAACTGCTGCCCACAAGAAGCCAGTAGATAAATTCTTTCTCTTTCCTTGCAGAGTCCTAACATGCAGTACAAATGGCTTCTCAGGGATGCAATACCAAGGATACAAAAATCAGTCACACTTAGTGGCAGGAAGCATCCTTGTATTAGTTTTTCCCCTTCCTATAATATCTTCACCCTTTCCCTCACTTCTGCTCTCCAGCAGAACTGAACTCTCTAAATAAATTAATGGCACCTAAGCCCTCTGCCTCAGGTTCTGCTTTTAGGAAAACCCAGTTAAAAACAGACACCTAACAATCAAATGCATACATGGTATGTGTACTGACACCTAACAATCAAATGCATAAACGGTATGTGTACTGACTTATCTGATTTTTTTTAAAGTCCCACAAAATAGACTGGGGACAATTTTGAATAGAGATTGGAGAGAAAACTGAACAATTATTGCTAATTTTCTCAGATGTGATAAGGGTAGTAAGATAACACAGAAGAATATCTAACTATTCTTACTCTTACGAGACGCGTGCTGAAGTTTTAATAGTTTAAGTGCATGATGTCTACGACTGATTTTCAAATAGTTCCAAAAAATACACACATACAGGAAAAGTAAGTACAATCTTGTCTGTGAGAAAGACTAGGTGAAGGCAAAAAACTGCACCCAGAGGATATGAGCCACCTAAGAATACACAAAACGCACACACCTCAGACATGTACCAGCTACTTTAGTTTATGGGAGTTTTATGATCCACACTCATCTACAACTGGTGCTATAACTTTTCATCCAATTTCAGATAACTCCCCCAGCTAGCACATCACAGTAACTCACAAGCTGCAACTCTCTGCAACACACTCCTATAAGCAAAGCTGAGTTTTTTTCCCAAGGTAAAATGCCATATTGATTGTAGTATTCACATATTTATTCACCATTTAACATGCATAAACTGGGCACAGTGGCTCATGCCTATGAACTCAGCTACTTGGGAGGCTGAGGCAGAGGATAGCTTGAGCCCATTAGTTCAAGGGTGCAGTCAGCTATGATCACACCACCTTACACCAGCCTGAAGAACAAAGCAAGACCTCCTCTAAGGAAAAGAAAAGCATAAATCTGTGCTGTTGGTTTTATTAGGTTTTAATCGCTTTTAATATGTCACTCACAAAGTTTTAAGTGTTTGGTCCCTACCCTCATTTTTCAAATAACGCCTGTGGTTTTCATTGTGCCATTTTTCACAGTGTGGTGATTTTTAGGAAAGTGTCTGTTGTGTTACAGCAGACCTGAATGTAAAAGAATGTTCAATGCGACACTAATCAAAACTGGAAACAATCCACATGACCGTCAATAGCAGAATGTGTAAAGATATTTTGGTCTATCCTACAATGGAATATCATACAACAGTAAAGATGAAAAAACTTTAACTACATAGATGAAATGCACAAATATAAGAAAAAAGCAGCACACAAAGGGGGTGTACACACTGTGTAATTCTCTTTATATGAAATTTAAAAGAACGCAAAACTAATCTATGATGTTGGAAATTTGGATGGTCCTCTGAGGAAGAGAGGATAGGTAGTAAATAGGGAGAGTACAAGAAAGACTTCTGGGGTACTGGTATTTTTCTTTTTTAAACTGAGATAAAATGGACATGCTATAAAATTCACCAAATTTTAAAGTGTACAATTCAGTGATGTTTGATATTTTCATCGACTTGTACAACTACCATCACTATCTAACTCCAGAAGCTGTTAGCGTCATTCCATGTTCTTTTCCTTGACCTGGTATACTCACAATGCAGTAATTAATCAACCCATTCCTTTATTATTTGTGTATCTTTATGTAAGAATATTATACAGTATTTCAGTAAATTTTTTGTTAATGTTTAGAGGACTTCAGATTAAACCTGGTACACTGAATTGTGTGTGTGTGTGTGTGTGTGTGTGTGTGTGTGTGTGTATTTTTTTTTTTTTTTTGAGACAGTGTGTTGCTCTGCCACCCAGGCTGGAAGACAGTGATGTGATCTCGGCTCACTGCAACCTCTGCCTCCCAGGCCTCCTGCCTCAGCCTCCCAAGTAGCTGGGATTACAGGTGCCCGCCACAACCAGCTAATTTTTGTATTTTTAGTAGAGATGGGGTTTCACCATGTTGGCCAGACTGGCCTCAAACTCCTGACCTCAAGTGATCCGCCTGCCTCTGCCTCCCAAAGTGCTGGGATTACAGGCGTGAGCCACCACACCCGGCTGAATATATACTTTTAACTCTACTGCCTCCTAAAACTCTACTCAAATTAAAACAGATGGCTTATTTTAAAATATTAAACCACAAGGTCAAAGAGAAAGGGAAAAGTATCCCTTAACCCCATTCAGTCAGAAAACTCCCCTCCCAGTAAGATAAACACTGAAGGGCTGAAAAGAGGGACTTGTAAACAACAGCCACAACTTTTAAAAAGCTGTATGCAAAAATCAACATACAAAAAAATCACTAGTATTTCTACAGACCAACAACAAACAATTCAAAAAACAAATCAGGAAAACAATCACATTTATAATAGCTACCAAAAAAACAAACAAACCTAGGAATAAATTTAACCAAAGTAGTAAAAGATCTCAACAATGAAAACTCTAGAACACTGCTAAGACAAACTGAAGAGGACACACAAAAAATGGAAAGATATCCCATGTTCATAGATTGGAAAAACTAATATTGTTAAAATGTCCATACTACCTAAAGCAATATACAGATTCAATGCAATCTCTAATAAAATACCAATGACATTCTTCATAGAAATAGAAAAAACAAGCCTAAAATTCATATACAATCATAAAACACCCCGAATACCCAGAACACTCCTGAGCAGAACTAATAAAACTGGAGGCATCACATCACCTGACCTACTACAAAGCTACAGTTACCAGGTAAGCATGGGACTGATCTAAAAACACACACAGACCAACGGAACACAATAGTGAATGCAGAAATAAATCCACACATTTAAGCCAACTCATTTTTGAAAAAGAAGCCAGAAACATACAATGGGAAAAGGACAGTCTCCTCCATAAATGGTGCTGGGAAAATCTGGATATCCATATGTAGAATGAATCTAGACTCCCATCACTTACAATATGAAAACATAACAAAAAACAAATCAAAATAAAGACTTAAATCTAAGACCTGAAAAGATACGATTGTTTGATTTAAAAACTGGAGGATGTTGGTCGGCAAAATTACACAGGCAACAAAAGCAAAAACAGGTAAATGAGACAACATCAAGCTAAAAAGATCCTGTACAGCAAAGGAAATGACCAACAGAGTGATGAAACAACTTACAGAATGGGAGAAAAGATCTGCAATTTATCTGACAAGGATTAATAACCAGAATATATAAGGAGCAACAAAAAAGCAAGTATGTGATTTTGAAATGCACAAATGATCTGATTAGACATTTCTCAAAAGACATACAAATGGTTAATCGGTATATGAAAAAATGTTCAACATTACTAATAATATTCAGGGGAATGGAAATCAAAACCATAGTAAGCTGGGCATGGTGGCTCACGCCTGTAATCCCAGGACTGGGAGGCTGAGGCAGGCAGATCACAAGGTCAGGACTTCGAGACCAGCTTAGTCAGCATAGTGAAACCCTGTGTCTACTAAAAATATTTAAAAAATTAGCTGGGCATGGCGGAGCACACCTGTAGTCCCAGCTACTCAAGTGGCTGAGGCAGGAGAACCGCTTGGACTTGGGAGGTGGAGCTTGCAGTGAGCAGAGATCGCGCCACTGCACTCCAGACTGGGCGACAGAGCAAGACTCTGTCTCAAAAAAAAAAAAAAAGAAAAAAGATATTCTCTTACCCCAGTTAAAATGGCTATTATCAAAAAGACCATAAATAACAGATGCTGGCTACGGATGTAGAGAAAGGGACACTCTGGTACACTGTTGATGGGAATATCAATTAGTACAGCTATTACGGAAAACAGCATGGTCATTTCTCAACCACCATTTAATCCAGCACTCTCACTGCGAGGTATATACCCAAAAGAAAAGAAACCAGTATATCAAAGAGATATCTACATGCCCATGTTTATTGCACCACTATTCACCACTGCCACGATAGGGAATTAGCCTAAGTGTCCCTCAACAGACGAATAGATAAAATGTAGTATATATAGACAACAGAGTATTATTTAGCCATAACAAAGCATGAAGTCCTGTCATCTGCAGCATCATGGATGAGCCTGAAGGATATCTTATGGTTTTCTTTTCAAAGTCATACTGTGCCTCCTGATACGTAACCTGCTTTCACTCATTTAATAACACATAATGGATATACAGAATATATTTTGCCTGCTACTTTATCTTGCATTAAATGCTCTACCATAATGTGTTTATCCCATTTCTTACAGATAATCTTTTACATTCCTTGTTGGTTTTTACTAATTAAGGCTGCAATGAGCATCCCTGTACAAATATCTTCAATAATTTGTGGTAAATCTGTAGCATATGCTGGATCAAAGGATACGAATATAAAGTTGTCTTTCAAATTAGTTGCACTACTGTATTCTCCCTTACTAACTGTATAGGAGCTTCTGTTTCCTCCTATTTATTTAATCTGACAATCAAATTTGTTAAAAATATCCTTGTTGTCAATGTAATTTGCATTTTAAAGTGTGGTTGAGCATTTCTTCATAGGCTTACTGGCCCACATTTATTTCTTTTTCTTCAAACTACAATACTCACATTGTTGAGTCAGTTTCCTATTGAACACGGGCCTTTTTCTTAGTATCTATAAGAGGTTTCTTAGGTTGAAAGGACTGGAAGTTAAGATTAGTCCTTTTTCACAAATGTGACAAATTTTCATCCTAGTATATCATTTATCTTCGTATTATATCTTTCAAGATTCAGAAGTTCTACAATCAAAATTTGAAGTCAAAGTCCACAAAGAAATTCTATAAAGTCAGCAGCATTCTTAACCTTTTAATTTTTTGGTGTTTTTTGGTCATGGTTAGAAAAACCTTCCCTATTAAAAATGAAAATTTTTGTTTTTTTAATTTTTAATTTTTTTTTCTTGTTTGGAGACAGGGTCTCGCTCTGTTGCCCAGGCTGGAGTGGGGTGATACGACCTTGGCTCACTCCAGCCTTGACCTCCAGGACTCAAGCGATCTTCCCACCTCAGCCTCCTGAGTAGCTGGGACCACAGGAGGGAGCCACTACGCCCAGCTAATTTTTGCATTTTTTGTAGCGATGGAGTTGCACCATGTTTCCCAGGCTGGTTTCAAACTCC
>NW_026652584.1:0-34757 GCF_009828535.3 Hylobates moloch
TCTTAAAATAATTTTAAAAGAATGGGGTGGGCCCTCCCATGTGTCCATGCCAGGTCTCTAAACAGAATCCTCCATCTGCAGTAACAATGCCTAAGAAGATGACTTGGACTTGGTCCTGATATACAGCCATCTCTCTATACCCTTCCCCTGCTGCAGGTCCATACCAGCCCAGGGCCCAAATCTTCAGCTGCAGAGCTGACAGAGAACATGGGATACCCAGCATCCCTTACCTTCTTCCAGGCCACTGCAGCGGCTACCGGCATGGCCCATTTACCCCTGAGGACACCCATCTGCTGACCCACAGTTTCTAAGAGTCAGACTTTCCTGGCTTCTCTGAGTCCCAGCTACTTTCACTCTGCTGAACCCTTCTTCTCCCCACAGGTGTCATTGCCTTAGCAGACACCTCTTTCAGCTGCAGCTAACAGGTAAGCCAAGACCCAGACCCCAGAGGATAAACAAGGATTTCAAAACCTACTGTGTCCAATGGAGATGCCCATTTGTGGGTGGCAAGCCACCCAGGTGCCGAGACAAGAGACCGAGGGCACGAGCTGTTCCAGTATAATAAAATATAAAACAAGAATAGTTATACCAGATATAGATCTTAGATATGACAATATAGGAATATCATTAATCATTAGCTGGTAGCAGTTACTCTTTATTCCAATACTATAATAATCCTCGCTCTATAATCATAACCTAGGAAAAGCCAGGCCATACAGAGAGAGGAGCTGAGGAGACATAGGGAGAAGTGACCAGAAGACAGGAGTGCGAGCCTTCTGTTATGCCCAGACAGGGCCACCAGAGGGCTCCTTGGTCTAGCGGTAACGCCAGCATCTGGGAAGACGCCGGTTGCCAAGCGGACCATGGTCTAGAGGTAGCCTCAGTGTCAAGGAAAAACACCCGCTATTTAGCAGACCAGGAAAGGGAGTCTCCCTTTCCCCGGGGGAGTTTAGAGAAGACTCTACTCCTCCACCTCTTGTGGAGGGCCTGACATTAGTCAGCTCCACCCACAGTTATCCAGAGGCCTAACCATCTCCCTGTGATGCTGTGCTTCAGTGGCCACACTCCTAGTCCGCCTTCATGTTCCATCCTGTACGCTTGGCTCTGCCGTTTAGTTAGTGGTAGCAAATTAGTGAAAGTACTAAAAGTGCCTAATAAGCAGAAATAATGGTGTAAGCTCTCTCTCTCTCTCTCCTCTCTCTCTCTGCCTCAGCTGCCAGGCAGGGAAGGGCCCGCATCCAGTGGACACTTGACCCACGTGACCTTACCTATCACTGGAGATGGCTCACACTCCTTATCCTGCCCCTTTGTCTTGTATCCAATAAATATCAGCACAGCCTGGCATTCAGGGCCACTACTGGTCTCCGCATCTTGGTGGTTGTCATCCCCCAGGCCCACCTGTCTTTTCTTTTATCTCTTTGTCTTGTGTCTTTATTTCTACAATCTCTCATCTCTGCACACGGGGAGAAAAACCCACCGACCCTGCGGGGCTGGTCCCTACACCTACTGTACAGAGACAAAGAAGTAGAGACATATTCAACTCGCCCAACAACATTGTATCCCAAAACAATGTCCTCTCTGCCCCTCATCATGGAATTCACTCTCTCTCACCACGTGGGAAGGTGCTTCACGGGTCTCACAACTACAAGAGGCAATGCACACTTTAACATACCACTTCAGCAAATAAAGTGGTGACAGTTTACCTGCTTACATAAAGTTTCTTAAAAGGTTCTCCCAAATTTCCCCCTGAAGAAGACAGAAAAGGCTTTCCCAATTGTGAAACTTTGGCCTTCCCACCTTTCAAAAAAGTACCCCTGAATAGCCAAAACAATCTTGCCAAAATAAATTGTAGGACTTGAAATTTCTTACTTGAAATCTCACAAAGGAGTAAAATTATTAAAACAGAAGCTGCTGGCAAAAGAATGGATATAAAAACAAATGGGATAGAATTGAGAGTCTAGAAATAAACCCTCACACTTATGGTCAATTACTCTTTGAAGGGGGTTTCAAGACAATTTAATGGAGGAGCAATTCTCCTTTCAAATGATAGTGCAGAAACAACTAGATAACCACATACAAAACGGCGAATTTAGATAAATCTACCGCCCACCATATCAAACAATTCTCTAAAAAATTGATCGGTGAGTTAAATGTAAGACCTATAACCATAAAACCATCTTAAAATAGACATAGAGGTAAATATTGATGACCTCAAATGTACAATGGATTCTTAGATATGATACAAAAGCATGAGAAACAAGAAAAAAGATAAATTGGGCTTTATCAAGATGTGAGCCATTTGTGCATCAAAGGAAATTATCAAGAAAATAATTAATAGACACAGAATGAGAGAAAATATTTGCAAACCACATATAGGCAGTTTTCATGTCCAGATAATATAAAGAACTAGCTACAACTCCATAACAAAAGGACAAACCATCCTATTTGTAAAAAGACTCAAATAGACATTTCTTCAAAGATGATATACAAATAGTCAAGAAGGACATGAAAGGATACTCAACATCATTAGTCATTAGGAAAATACAACATCAAAGCTTCAATGAGACACCACATAACACCTACAAAACTGGCTACCGTTCTGTTAAAATGTTAAATAACAAGTAGCAGCCTTATGTAGAATTTGGAATCCTCATACATTGCTGGTGAGAATATAAAAAGGTACAGCCATTAGGAGAAACAGTTTTGCTGTACCTCAAAAAGCTAATCATAGAATTCTCATTTGAAACAGCATCCATTCCTAGGTATATACCCAAAGAATTAAATGCAGGGACTCAAACAGCTACTTGCATGGGAATGTTGATTGCAGCATTATTCACAAAAGATAAAATATGAAAACAATCCAAGTGCTCATCAACACATGAATAAATAAATATGGTGACACATACAACAGAATGTTAATCTGCCATAAAGAGGAATGAAGCTCTGACACCCGCTGGAACATGCATGGACTTTGGAAACATTATACTAAGTGAAATATGTCAGAAACAAACTAACATAATAGTATAATTCCATTTATATGAAACATCAAGAATAGGCAAATTCATAGAGACAGAATAGAGATGATCAAGCTCTAGGTGGAACATACAGGGAGTTATTGTTTAAAAGATACAGAGTTTCAGTTTAAAATGATAAAAATTTTCTAGAAAAAAAGTGGCGATGGTAATTTAACACTGTGTATGTGGTTAATTTCACTTGATTGCACATTTTAAAGTGGTTAAAATAGCACATTATTCACAGAATTGTGAACAGTAGATTTCTATTATTTAATTCACCCAGGCTGAGGTGTCGGTTATGGCAGCTGAAGCCCATAAATACATCATCTGACCCAGTGTTTTCAATGAAACGCATCAGTTTTTCAATCAAGTTAGCTGGAAGCTCCTGTCCCCGGTAGAACCAGAGGCCCCAAAACGAGAGCTCCAGCAGGGGCTCAGCCAGCACAGGTCCCACAGGGCAGCCTCAATGTCAGGCCCTGGATGGCATGTGAGGTCACAGCGATACAACCACAACGTGAAAGTGTAAGTATTTTTACTACTTACAGACACTGGGGAGCACTCGGCACACCTGGAGACCGCAGACACAGAGGTCAGTGAGCCCAGGCAGGGAGGAGAGAAGAGACCGGTAAGCCAATGGCTTTATTAAGTCCAGGCTGTTATCTGACAGGCTTCCAGCAGGGAGCTTTAATGGATGTGTTTAAAGCAACCAGCAAACACTGGGACCAGGAGCTCACTCTGTGACTGAGAGGTGGTCATTTTAAATGTGAGGGCGAATGTCAGAATGATCAGTTTAAAGAAAGCAGCTGGAGAGAGGGGAGCCCAGCACACCAAGCAGGAGAGATGCCTCTAAGATTTTATCTCTGGCCACCAACTGGAGCCACTTGAAGCAGATACAGTATTGAAAACTGCCATGGTGACCAAGCCCTGCCTCTGATTTGAGGCAAATATACTTACACCTTAAAAAGTGAATGACAAGGCAACATGACACTATGAGCATCATGACATCCACGGACACCAGCAGGGTGTGGTACTGTGCCCTGGAGTCAGAATCCTGGATTCTGGTCCCTGGGAGTGAGAAAATGAAAATGACTTGTGCCTGCCCCCCTGACATTGATCTTCCCACCCTGCTGCTCCCTCTTCTGCTCCCAAGCCCATGTGCAGTGCTCAGCCCCAGACGTCACTGTCCCCAGGGTACACACAGTGCCGCCTACTGCACACACACAGAAACTCACAGAAGATGACAAAAATCTGCGTTTGGGAGATCTGATTGTGAAAGAGGGAGAACAGTGAACGTAGAGCCACAGAGACTAGGACTCACGGGGCTGGAAGGTGATGAAGCTGTAACATAACATATGTGTGACCTCGTGTGAAGTGTGCAGATTCATGTGGAATAAAACATGCAGCCTGGCCTGGGATTGCTGCCGTTCACACTTCCCTCCCTGTCCACCAGAGGGCGACAGAGTCCGTCCCAGCCTGGAGACTTCCCAGGGGATGCCAACCTCCCTCAGAGGAACCCACAGCCCAGCAGGGTCCACCCTTACCAGGCTTACTTCGGCTCAAGTCCTCAGCGCCCTCCATGCTCCCCACATGGACTCTGTCAGCTCCTCTCTGACCTGGCGGCCGCCAACCTAACACCACTCCCTCTGCAGGTAGCTCCTGCCCCACACACCTGCTCCTTCCCTGGGCCCAGATAAAGGCATCTCCCAGGGCAGCGCTGGCACACTCGATGCCACACTGGGCGCTTTCCCCTCGTGACCTCCCTCCATCCCCATCAACTCTTTCTGTCACTCCTCCCTAAATGCCCGCCCCTGCTCCATCTGTCCTGTTCTCTGGGGCATCCCAGGCCAAGCCTAGCACTGACACAGAACAGCGGCTGCCTGAGGGCCCACAGCCTCCCCGGGAATCATCCAGGCACCCTGTGACCTGCCTGCCCGCTGCACCCTTGGGGGCTCGCAGCGCATGTGATGGTCACACACAGGCACCATCTGGGATGTGGCCAACTACCCCCAGCTGTCCCTTGGGAAGACTGACCTCTGTTGTGTGCTTGAGGGGGGAAGGTGGGTGTTATTGCTCTTTGCTCCCAGAACACAACTCACCCCCACCCGCCCTCTCGGGTGTGAGCAACGTTCCCCCAGACAGGCTCTCTGGCCACTGCCTGTTCCTCCGCTACAGACAGCAGCTTGGCCAGGTCAAAACCCTCAGGACAGACCCCTGGGTATGTCAGCACATGGAGGGCTGAGCCCATCATGGCCACGGAGTAAGTCGGGATGAATCTCTCCAGCTCTGAACCCCTGCTCTGTCCCAGGCTCCCCCTCCTGCATCTCAATGAGCCATGTCCCGTGGGGTTCCTGGGTAACTCCCCACTTCCTCCTGAACCACCACGGGGAAGGTGTGGTGACCACAGGACAATCAGCTGGGCAGAGAAGAGAGGACCTCAAAGATGGTCAGGAAGAACCTGAGAAACCCTGAGCTCCAGCTCAGCCGCCAGACCCCAGGGACCCATAGAGTGACCAAGAACTGTCCCTTTGACTATGGGACTCACAGCCCCCACTGAGCAACCAGCACAGGCCTCACCACCCAAGAGGCATGAGAGATTCACCCTGCACACCTCCACGAAGGACAGTTTCCTCTGGGACACCCAGGTCCTGAATGTCCATTCTTGGAAGCTTCAGCCAAGCTAGACACGATTACAGAAAGGAAGGGTCCCTCTCACCAGGCAACACACAGCTCACCCACAGCACAATGGTGCGTCACTGTGACAGGGACCTGGTGCAGCTCCAGCCTCCTGCACTGAAGGGGAGAGCCAGATGGGGATGAAAGAGGGCAAAGGCCGTGAATGTGCAGCTCGACCCAGAGCCATGGGGACAGCAGGAGGCTGAGGCCCAGGACTGTGCTTGCCCAACCTGCAGGGTATGTGTGTGACTGTGTGGGTCTGTGTGTGTCTCTTCTGTGTGTGTGTGTATGTGTGTGTCTGCACAAAGAGTGTGTTGAGGTTTGGTGAAAGAATCACTGCTGAAAAAGGCAGAGACCTCCACAATTCCCAGGGACCTGAACCACAGACAAAAGGAAAAACAGAAGGAGGGACAAGGAGGCAGGACTGAGAGAGGAGCGGACAGAGAGGTGTCCTGGGCCTGACCCCGCCCATGAGCCTGAGAAGTGCTCCTGCACCGGGAAGAGGCTCAGCACAGAAGGAGGAAGGACAGCACAGCTGACAGCCGTGCTCAAGAAGCTTCTGGATCCTAGGCTCATTCCACAGAAGAGAACACGCAGGCAGCAGAGACCATGGGGCCCCTCTCAGCCCCTCCCTGCACACAGCACATCACCTGGAAGGGGCTCCTGCTCACAGGTGAGGAGAGAACTTCCTGGGAGAGGACAGGAGGAGGAAGTAGAGTCACTGGATGGGGTCTCCTGGAGAGGATGGTGTCCTAAAAAATAAAGGAAGCCAGCACTTTGAGAGGCTGAGGTGGGTGGATCACAAGATCAGGACTTCAAGATCAGTCTGGCCAACACAGTGAAGCCCAGTCTCTACTAAAAATACAAAAAATTAACCAGGTATGGTGGTGTGCTCCTGTAATCCTAGCTACTCGGGAGGCTGAGTCAGGAGAATCACGTGAACTCGGGAGGCGGAAGTTGCAGCGAGCCGAGATAGCACCACTGCACGCCAGCCTGGGCAACAGTACGAGACTCTTCTCAAAAAAAAAAAAGAAAAAAAAGAAAAAAAAAGAAAAAGAAGTAAAGAAGGCTCTGTTGGAGACTAGATAGAGGAAAATACACCAGAGAGGGACAGGGGTCAAAACAGGAAAGCCACATTGAACAGGAATTGGTAAGAGGTAGGAAAATCTTAAGTGTTCTGGTTTCCTGATTAATCATCAGGGGCCACCACATTTTGAAAAATGATAATAATAACTATATCAGATGACACTTCAAATAAAAATATAAACAGGGCATGAAACACTGTCCTCAGCAAAAAACCTCAACAATTGGGGAAAAAAAGAAAACACCCAGGGCATGGAAGGCCCTGAGAACTCTCACATCTACAGGAGTCTGCAGCCTGTTCCTTCCAGTGCAGTCTGCACTGGGGTGCAACCAAGATCACAAAAGTCCCTGTCCTCACGGAGCTCACGCTGCCATGAGGAGGAAGACAGACATGGAAAGAGATCTAGAATGTGAGGTCAGGTGTTGACAAGAACCCTGGAGGGAGCAGAGCAGGAAAAAGTCAGAAAGGGAAGACCCAGGGTCTCTGAAGGAGGTGTCAGGAAAGAAGTCTAAGGATGCTCTGATGTGAGCAGGACCTGAGGGCACTGTGGAGGGGGCCATGCGGACCCCTAGGGAAGATGATTCCAAACAGAAAAATGCCAAGGTCAGAAGTGTTGAAGGAATGGGGGTCATGCTGCTGACCTTGACCTAGTAGGACAGTAGGACACATACACACACACAAAGACACATACCCCTTTTATGTGTTTGTATGTGTGTGTGTGTGTGTGTGTGTCTTCAAGGCTGAGGATTGAAAAGACCTTTTCAGGACACAGGGCCCCATCTTTTCACCCCAATACATAGGTCTCAATATTAACTGATGATCCCTCCACCTCCTAGCATCACTTTTAAACTTCTGGAACTCGCCCGCCACTGCCCAAGTCACTATTGAAGCCCAGCCACCAAAAATTTCCGAGGGGAAGGATGTTCTTCTACATGTCCACAATTTGCCCCAGAATCTTACTGGCTACATGTGGTACAGAGGGCAAATGACAGACCTCTACCATTACATTGTATCATATGTAGTAGACAATGACATAATTATATCTGGGCCTGCATACACTGAACGAGAAACAGTATATTCCAATGCATCCCTGCTGATCCAGAATGTCACCCGGGAGGACGCAGGATCCTACACCTTACACATCATAAAGCGAGGTGATGACACTACAGGAATAACTGGACATTTCACCGCCACCTTATACCGTGAGTGATTCCACATGATCCCTGGGTGTTGCTGGGCAGGGGTCATTTCTACTTCATACACAAACAAGATTGTCAGGCATGGACTGTGTCTGTGTCCCTCTCTGCATTATGTCCCATGCTGGGGTTTGGGCATTTAGTACAGGACACACAGAGAGGAGGCAAATTTCAACAGATCAGAATTTCTTTCCTGCATCCAGACCCTGCAGACACTTGCTGCAGAGGAAGGACAGTCTGATGGGGGGACTCAGCAGCAGGAAATCAGTCTCAGCCTAGCTCCTCATGCCCTCTTCATAAATTTCACCCTGAGCAAGACCCTGGAGAACTGAGTAGGGCTTGGCCTGAGGGGCCCCCTGAGATACTCTCAGAGAAGCTCAGTCCTAGAAGCCTCAACCCCAGACCCCTGTCCCTAAATCCTTACTCCAGATAAAGCTGAGGAGCCTGCGCCAGGGCTGGGCTGCGGCTTCTTGGGCAGGGCTTACTGGGACCAAGGATTTACCAGCTGTCTGAGGACTGTGTCTCCTGGAGCTGCTCACCAGCCAGGGCTCAGCCCTCAGAGCCTCATCTGGGCAAGGACAGAGCTTTCTTCACCTGAGACTCAGAGTGGAGAGGACAGAAAGACAAGCTTTGTAGACCATCAGCCAACTGCCTTGGGAGGCTTAGGACAGTCCTTAGAGAGTCTAATGTCCCCAGAAGCAGAAACAGAAGAGAGAAGATGTACCTGGTAGCAGCTTGTCCACAGGGATCTGACCTAAAGGTGCTTTCTCATGGAAGCAAATGAGTAATAAATGCTGTTTGTGTGAACACCTCCACTGTGCCAAGCATTAGGTCAGGTGACTGTGAATAATATAAAATTTATTCACAGATAGCATGAAAAGCCACAGTCCATTTGCCATTTAGCTTATTTGACTGAGAGAAAACTGAGGCACAGGAAGGCACAGTCACTGAACCAGAGTCACACAAACACAAAGGGGAGATCAGGGTCACATGAGGTCTCTCTGCAGCCACAGGCCCATCCTCTCCTCCACCAGAAGTGAGGGCTTACTGGGTTCCAAGGACCCCATAGTCATTTATTGGCTCCAATCCTCTCTTCTTAGGCATCCAAACCTCAGAGGAGTGAGAGCAAATGGTCAGCTGATTAGTCTGTACCCCAGAACTAAATCACCTGCCTCAACCGTCAGAGTCAGTGCAAAAAACTGTCCAGGCCTCCCCCTCAGATCTTCACCCCCATCACTGAACCTGAAATCCTGTGTTTCCCAAAGTGTCCATGTCACTGTCATGAGAGGATCAAGGAGAGGACCTTGTTTTCTTTCCTCACTCACACCCTGCACCAGCACAGGCCCAGCGAGAGACACACACTCAGGAGCTCTCACATAACAAATGAAGGAATCCATTGAAGAAACGAATGATCCAACACCTCTTTAGAGACTGGATCTTGGATGCAGAATCCTAGGAGGTTCTAGCCACACCTGTCCCTTATCCTTCAGAGGCTGACACCCATGTTTCATCCCCCCACTACCTCCTACCCCTAAAGCCACTCCACCTCATGTAACTCTGAAGCTCTTTGGGCACCAGAGGGTTCTCAGGGCTCCTTGGTCCGGGACTGTGGAACTGGGGGTAACTGATCCCTGGGGTCTCTGAAGTCAGTGTAGCCCTCACTGCTCACTGCCATGGTGTCTCTCCCTCTCTCTGCTTCTCTGTGTCCCTCATCTTCCTCCCACTTCGTTCTGACTGGCAAGCCCTGTCCTGCACAGCTTCTTCCTCCATCCGTAGGCCTTCCCCAGACACTCCCTCTAACTAGGCTGGCTGTTCTGTTCCCTTCCCGCTAACACTGTGGCCTGGCCCACCTCCCAGGAAATAGGAAAGGTGCAGAAATCACTGGAATTGCCACTCCTGCCAGGCTTCATCTCAAGCCAATGTCCCCAGGTCACTAAGAGAATGACCTTCCACTGTATTCCCATCCAGGGCTCTTTCCCTTTGTGAGGCTGACCTGTGGACAAGACCATGGGACAGGGATAGGCAGTTCCTCCATCCACTCTTAGAATTGCCAGACAAGTTCTTCTGGCCTCCTGCACAAAAAAGAAAAAAAAAATTATTGTAATGGTGATTTTTAGTAAGGAAAGATTTAACGACTCCAAGTCTGCCAAACAGGAGGATGGAGGTTTATTATTAGACAAATCAGCCTCCCCGGTGGATCAGAGGTTAGAGATTTTCAAGGATAGTTTCAGGGGCACAGGACTAAAAAATGAGTACTGCTGATTGTTTGGTGATGGAATCATGTGGGCGGAGGGAAAGGATCTGTTTGTGCTTGAATCCACCTCTAGGTAGGGACCACATGACTGGCTGAGCCATTAGTCATAGGTATGGATGAGGTCAGCTGGTTGCCAGAATGCAAAAGAATGAGAAACATCTCAAAGACCAATCTCACCTTCTACAATAGTGATGTTATCTACAGGAGCAATTAGTTACAAATTTTGTAAACTCTGGTCAAATGACATTTGAGCAGTCAGGGATTATAGAAACTGTACCTACATTTTAGCAGAATTCAGTTCCCTCCTATCATCTTAATCTCATGGTCTTTCACTAGTTTTACAAAGGCAGTCCCCGGGCAAAGTAAGGGTGTTCGTTTTATGGAGGAACTATCATCATTCTTGCTTCAAAGTTAAACCATAAACTAAATTCCTCCCAAGATTAGCCTGGCCTATGCCCAGGAATGAGTGAGGACAGCTAGCCTGAGACTAGATGCCAGATGGTGTCAGCCATGCTAGTTTGCTGTCACTGTTGTAATCTTTGCACGACTCACCAGGGTGTCAGAGGCTGGACAGTCCTGCAGTCCCAAAGCCCATGGGCTCATTTCACCCGTTTCACTCGTGACTCCATCCTCAACCTGCTATGGAGCTCACATTCTCCCGTCACTTCCTAGAGACTTCTGGCTTCCTGTCAGGCACATAACAAGCTTGAAATTTGTCACTCGGTTCTAACACTAAGGAAAAAGCTGAACAAACTCAAAAGTTAACAACTCGCTAAAATCCCTCAGAGATGGCTGGGCACAGTGGCTCACACCTATAATCCCAGCACTTTGGGAGACTGAGGAAGTTACAAGGTCAGGAGATAGAGACCATCCTGGCTAACATGGTGAAACCCCATCTCTACTAAAAATACAGAAATTTAGCCAGGTGTGGTGGCGGGTGCCTGTAGTCCCAGCTACTTGGGAGGCCTAGGCAGGAGAATGGCATGAACCCGGGAGGCAGAGCTTGCAGTGAGCTGAGATCATGCCACTGCACTCCAGCCTGGGCGACAGAATGAGACTCTGTCTCAGAAACAAAAAATTGCTGTTAGAGAAATGAAGAATGCTTTTGATGCTTACTGGTAGACTACACACAGCTGAGGAAAGAATCCCTAGCTTGAGGATGTGTCCATAGAAACTTCCAAAACTGAAACAGGAAAGTTGAAAAAGAGTGGGGAAAAAAAAGTGGAACAACATATTCAACTTCATATTTAATGTTTTGTTTTGACAATAGCAATTTTTAAATTTTGTAGTTGTGGGACAACTACAAAGGCTGTAACATACACGTAATGGGAATACTGGTGGTTTTGGGGACCAGCTGGAGGTGGCCAGGTTGGTGCTATCTGATGGTTTTACTGCGTGTGCCACATACAACTGTTTCCTCATGATGATGCCGTTTTCATACGTTGGAGTTCTTCGTGTGGGAAGACAAACGAGCCATTGGCATCTCACTTAGACTCTTCCTAATTCACACAAACTTAAACTCTAGTGGTGTATCTTGAGCTTAAGAGAAAATGAAGAAAGCATTTCACATACCTGTTTTGGGGTCCTCCCCATTTTTCCTAACTCTGCAGAGAAATTAGAAGCAGGGAGTTCTTTCTATATTTGCTAATATAACACACATCGCTTCTTTTAATTTGGCATCATTCCTCCCTTTATGTAATTGATGCACTGACCAGTTCTTTCCTTTTAAAGGGACTCTCTCTACTTAAGGAGTTGCTAATTTCAAATCACCTTTGGCATCTTTCTTTGAGCATAATGTGATCCCGCTGGAATTCATGGCACACCCAAACCTTATTTTGGTCTCAAGAGAAATACTACTACCAGCAATTGATCTTAGATGTTTGAACCATCAGTAAAAATTTCCACTTATGAAAACATTTTAATGTTTCCTCTAAATTTTTTTTTGTTGTTACTACAGTCAGAACATGAATGAGGTCTAAACCCCGGACAACTTTATATGGGAAAATTCCAGTATTACAAATTGAGCATCCCAAATCCAGAAATCCAAAATCTGAAATCCTCCAAAACTCAACACTTCTGTCCACTGATGTGATGCTAAAAAGAAGTGCTCACTGGCGCATTTTGGATTTTAAATTTTTCAGATTTGGGATGCTAAACCAGTACTTATACTGGAAATATTCCAAAAAAGAAATTAGAAATCCAAAACGCTTTGTTCTAAGCTTTCTGCATAAGGAACACTTTATCTGTATGAGGTGCATAGAGTAGTCAAACTCAGAATCACAGAGTAGAATGTCTAATGAGAGAAAGTATCTGCCAGACTTCTTCCCAAATATTGATCTAATATCCACCAAACACATATGGTCCATGAGGGCCAGACTTCCATCATCAGTTCATGTTCGCCCTTTCCACCAGTCAGTTATGCATTTGCAAACATCCAGATGTATTTCTAGAAAGATCCACATGGTCCTCACCTGCCCTCTACAGGGGGAGGGGAGCATCATGGACCCAGAACAGGGAACATGGTCTTGGTCCAAAGCTATCAGCTCTTGCCTGTCCCCTTCGCTCTTTGTAGGTCATTCCTTGGACTCTCCTCTATGTTTAGAGGTCACTGGCTCAAGTCAGTCACTATGAGACACCTGGGAAAACTGCCCCACCTTGTGGCTCCACTGCCTGATGACTGAACTGACCTCCAGGCTTGACTCTGGTCTCTTCCCTGTGTTATTTCTTCTGAAGTACCCAGTGCCAGGGCAGGCTTTCTAGTACCCAAATGACTTAAGGACAATGGGAAGTTCCATCATCCACCTCTAGGATGTCCTTGGAAAGGGAAGCTGCAGAGAAAACATACCTCGGGGGGCAAAGTAAGACTGAAACTAAGAATATTCCAGCACTGCATGCTCCAAGTGAGGACCACAAGGTCGGCCAGGCAGGCATTTGGAGACGGAGGGACTCACAGAGGCATCAGGGGCTGTGCCTGCTGGTCCTGTGTCTTCCCATGACCCAATTCTGCTGCTCAATTCACACTTAAGAAAGTCTGTGCTTCTCCCATATAAAGCAGGCAGCCTCACAATCTCTGAGCCCTCAGATTGCCATGCATCTGTCTTGTAACACACACACCTGCCATGGGCTTTTAAGGACTTGGGTGGGCTGAGAGATGGGAAATGCCAACTCTGATTAAAAAATGCCTTTGGAGGAATCAAAGTTGCCACACAGGGCAATCTTCTCTCTGTTTTCTGCACAGTGGAGACTCCCAAGCCCTACATATCTAGCAGCAAGTTAAACCCCATGGAGCACACGGATATTGTGAGATTAACCTGTGATCCTGAGACTCCGGACGCAAGCTACCTGTGGCGGATGAATGGTCAGAGCCTCCCTATGAATTACAGGTTGCAGCTGTCCAGAAGTAGCAGGACCCTCTTTATATTTGGTGTCACAAAGGATATTGCAGGACCCTATGAATGTGAAATACGGAACCCAGTGAGTGCCAGCCGCAGCGACCCATTCACCCTGAATCTCCTCTGTGAGTATCTTCTGTTCCTCTGGGAGCCAGGCTGCCATCCCAAATACACATGGTCAGAGGCCAGGCCTCTTAGTCCCTCTCAGGTCCAAGTACAGAGATCTTCACCCCTGGACATCAAAGCTGGCCATGTCTTTCTGCCCCAGGCAAACCAGAGTAGGCCTAGGCTTGATCAACAATAGGAGAAAAGAGGATGCTCCTGTCATGGAGACTCAGGCTCCACAGCTTGTGATGGGAGAAACAGGTGAATGTCTCAGGCTCCAGATCAGTGAATGCAGCGGGGATTTTGCTGGGACTTCAATGTTGCGACTTGGCTCACAGGGTCACTGTTGCCCTTCCACAGACCAGGAGTTTCCCTTCCCTCTGTCAATATCACCTGTGACTTTATTCTCCTTGCTCCAGATGGTCTGGATGCCCCTATCATTTCTTCCTCATATACCTATTACCATACAGGGGAAGTCCCCAAGCTCTCCTGCCTCACAGACTCTCACCCACTGGCAGAGCATTCTTGGCTAATTGATGGGAAGGTCCAGTAATCAGCACAAGTGTTCTTTATCTCCCAAATCACTAAAACATACAGAGGGGTCTATGTCTGTTTCATCCATAACTCAGCCACTGGTAGAACAAATCTCATCATCAAGAGGATCTTAGTCCCTGGTAAGTGGATCCCTGGAGCATTGGCAATATGTTTTCCAGTGCAGTCTATCTAGCTATCAGGGAAGAGCCACCTGCCCTCTACAAAGGGAAAGGGAAAATCAAAACCCAGGACAGGGAATATGTTTCTGCTCCAAAACCACCAGCTTTTGCCTGTCCCCTTCACTCTTTCTAGATCATTCTTTAGACTATACACTAACAATGAACAATCTGAAAGGAAATTAAGGAAAGAATTTCAATTCACATTAACATCAAAAGGAATCAAATATTTTGGAATAAGTTTAACCAAAAAGGTCAAATTATTATGCCTGAAAACTAGAAAACATTCCTGAAAGAAATTAAAGACGATATCAATATATGGAAAGACATTTCATTTTCATGGATTGGAAGAATCAATATTGTTAGAAAGACAATAATACCGAAAGTGAGTTGAAAATTCAATGCAACTCCTACCAGAATCCCAGTAACATTTTTTTGCAGAATTAGAAAACTCAGTACTAAATCTGACCTGACAGGCCCTTGTTAATGACTGCCACAAGAGAAACACCGAGAAAAAGATGCAACCACGAAAAGGTGGAAAGTTCTGATGACATAGAAAATAGCAATCAGCCTTTCTCACATCCCAAAGCGTTCAAAAATATACGAGTGCAGCAAGGCCAGTATGGAATTGACCGAAAACTAATCACCAAGCTAGAAACATGGTGAAAGAAAAAAAAAAAAGAGCAAGAATATATTTGTCTTATCACCTCCCACTTTTGCCTACTAATCTGATGCTGAAAAGAAATGCTCACTGAAGCATTTTGGATTTTGAATCTTTCAGATTTGGGATGCTAAACCAGTAAGAATATGACAAATATTTCAGAATCAAAAAATGTTAGAAATCCAGGACACTTTTTGTCCTAAGTCTTATGCAGAAGAAATACTCAATCTGTGTGAACTACAGGCATCAAGCTGTACAGCAGATCTCTAGAACCTCCCCACCTTGCATAACTGAAACTGCATAGCCATGAACAACTTCTGATTCTCCCCACTCCCAGCTCCTGGCAACCAGCAGTCTCTTCTCATATTCACTCTGGAATCCACTTACATGCGGTCCCTATGGTAGTCGAACCCATGGAATCAGAGAGTAGAATGTCCAATGAAAGAAAATATTTGCAAAACATCTCTACAAATTTGTCTCATATCCATCAAACACACATGGCCCATGAGGACCAGATTTCCAGCAGTTCATTCCCACCCTTTCCACCAGTCAGTCCTGCATTTACAAATGTCCACATGTATTTCTGGAAAGATCCACATAGTCCTCACCTGCCCTCTGCAGAAGGAGAGGAAACTTAAAGAACTCAGGACAGAGAACATGGTTCTGCTCCAAAGCCACCAGCTCTTGCCTGTCCCCTTCACTCTTTCTAGATCATTCCTTGCACTCTGCTCTATCTTTAGAGGTCACTGGTTCAAGTAAGTCGTCATGAAACACCTGCAAAAAACTGCCCCACATTGTGCCTCCACTGCCTGATGACTGAACTGACCTCCAGGCTTGACTCTGGTCTCCCCTGTGTTATTTCTGCTGAAACATCCAGTCCCAGGCCAGGCCGCTCAGTATCTTCAGGGTTTCAGGACAATGGGAAGTCCCATTATTACTCATCTCTAGAATGTCCTTGGAAATGGAAGCTGCAGAGAAATCACATCTAGGGGGGCAAAGTAGGATGGAATTTGGAAGGGAACCAGCAGTTGCACATTCCAGGTAATGAACCCAAGGTGAGCCAGCCAGTCAACTGATGAGGGAGGGACTGTGAGGAGTACCAGAGGCTGTGACTTCCACTGACGTGTCTGTCCATGACCCAACACTGCTGCTCAATTGACACTTGGAAAGTCTGTGCTTCCCTAAGACAGAACAGGGAGCCTCACAGTCTTTGAACCCTTAGATCATCGTGCATCTGTCTTGTGACACACGCACCAGCTATTGGCTTTCAAGGACTTGGGTGGGCTGAGAGGTGGGAGATGCCACTCCGATTGAAGGATGCCTGTGGAGGAATCAAATGTGCCACACAGGACAATCTTCTCTCTGTTATCCACACAGAGAAGCCGCCCAAGCCCTACATCACCATCAACAACTTAAACCCCAGGCAGAATAAGGATGTCTTAGCCTTCACCTGTGAACCTCAGAGTGAGAACTACACCTACAGGTGGTGGCCAAATGGTCAAAGGCTCCCAGTCAGTCCCAGGGTAAAGCGACCCATTGAAAACAGCATCCTCATTCTACCCAGTGTCATGAGGAATGAAACAGGAGCCTATCAATGTGAAATACGGGACCGATATGGTGACATCCACAGTGACCCAGTCACCGTGAATGTCCTCTGGGAGTATCTTTTGTTCCTCTATGGGCCAGGACACCAGCTTAAATCCAAACGACCAGAGGCCAGGCCTCTCAGTCTCTCACCGGTCCAAGTATAGACACTTTTACTTCTGGACATCCGAGCTGGCCATGACTCCCTGCCCTGGGAAAACTTGGGTAGGCACAGCCTTAACCAAGAATATAAGGGGAGGGGACGCTCTTGTCATGGGAGACTTGGGGCCCACAGCTTGTGATGGGAGAAACAGGTGAATACCTCAGGCTTCGGCTCAGTGAACATAGAGGGGGTTTGGCTGGGACTTGAAGGTGTGTCTTGGCTCAGAGGGTCACTGTGTCCCTTTAAGAGACAAGGAACATCCCCTTCCCTCGGGTGACATCACCTGTGGCTTTATTCTCTTTGCTCCAGATGGTCCAGATCTCCCCAGCATTTATCCTTCATTCGCCCATTACCGTTCAGGAGAAAACCTCTCCTTGTCCTGCTTCGCGGAATCTAACCCACCGGCAGAGTATTCTTGGACAATTAATGGGAAGTTTCAGCAATCAGGACAAAAGCTCTCTATCCCCCAAATTACTACAAAGCATAGCGGGCTCTATGCTTGCTCTGTTCGTAACTCAGCCACTGGCAGGAGAAACTCCAAATCCATGAGAGTCAAAGTCTCTGGTAAGTGGATCCCAGCATCCTTGGCAATAGGGTTTTAGGTGGAGTCTACCTGGCTTTCAGAGAAGAGTCAGGAAATCATTTTTATTCCCAGCCTGTGTCCCATGGGCACAAGCAAATCCCAAATTCTCCTCCTGAACGCTCCCAATTTGTCTCTACAGACTCTCTTCTCCTTGTTTTTCTGTTTTCTCATGGCTGACCTTGTGTCTGGCCTGAGAAAGGTAGGGAGGGGGCTTTATGAGCCCTGAGCCCTATGTGGTAGAAGAGGCTTCACAGAGGGCCAAGAAGGAGAGTCCTCAAGATCAAGTTGCTTCTCGCTGTCACCAACACATCCCCTTCTGCCACGTCTTTGTTTTCCTGAACCTATTCCATGAGGTAGAAGGAACATCTGAGGCTTTGAAACAAGCTCACACTTTTCCCCCAAATGAGAGGAGGAAGCCCCTTGGGTGAGGGAGGTGCAGCTCAGACTCTGCTTCCTGCTCTGCTCCGGGCTCCTCTGGTGACTGTCCCTGCCTGACTCCACCTGGTGAGGGACCAGCATGTGTGTAGAAAGAGCCCTGGTGGCCTGTCCTGAATTTGGCTAAATCGAGCTGCCAGTTGAAGCCAAGCCTCCCCAGGGCCAGGCTGCAGGGAAATGAGAAGAGAGGGAGCCTCAGGGCAGACTTCGGAGCTGCATCCTGGCTCTGAAGTCACCGGCTGTATGAGGCTGTGGGCACAGCACGTGGGACACAGTACGGAGGACAGTGACTGATGCAGAGCTAGAGAAATAGGGAGATTCACCCCTGGGGCTCTGCAGGGCAGTAAAGGGGCAGTGCCAAAAAGTGTGTAATTATAGAGAGGGTAAGACCACCAGACACTTTATATATATCTAATATAAGACTTACCGTTAACTATTTCTAAGTGTGCAATTTAGTGTTGTGTAGCCATCACATTATCCATTTCCAGAACTTTTTCCTCTTGCCTTATTAAACCTCTGTACCCAATAAACAGTATCTCTCACTCCTTCTCCCCCTTACCCTTAGCCCCCACCATTCTACTTTCTGTCTCTATGTAGCTGGCTATTCTAACTATCTTTTATAAGTGGAATTTTATAATAATTTTCCTTTTGTGTCTGGCTTATTTCAGTTAGCATAATATCTTCAAGGTTCATCCATTTTGCACGATGTATTGGAATTTTATTTCTTGTTAAGGTTGAATAACATTTAAATGTATAGATACACCTCCTTTGCCTACCCACTTCTCTTTCAATGGACTTTTCAGTTGTTTCCATTTTTTGACTATTGTGAGTAGTGCTTCTCTGAACATCAGCGTACAAATATTTGTTCAAATTTCTTTCAATTCTATAAGAGCATGTCCAGAAGTGGCATTGCTGGATCAAATGGTAATCTATTGTTTAATTTTTTGAGAAAGAGCCACAGCACTTTTTCCCGTAGCTATAACATTTCCCATTCCCATCAGCAATGCACTAGAGCTCCAATTTTTCCATCTACTTGAAAACACCTGTTGTTTTGTGTTGCTGTCATTGTTGTTGTTTATCAAAGCCACCCTAAAGTGTGTGAGGTGGTGTAACATTGTGGTTTTGATTTGCATATCTCTAAGTATTCGTGATGCTGAGGAACTTTGCGTGGGCTTATTGGATATTTTGTATACCTTCCTTGGAGAAAACTCTATTTTAATCCTTTGTTCATTTTTTCATTGGGTTTTTGGATGTTTGCTCTTGTTGACTTGTAGCTTTTCTTGCATTCTGGAAATTGATTTCTTATCACACATATAATTTGCAAATATTTTTATCATTGCATGGGTTGCCTTTTTACTTTCTTGATAATGTTCTTCGATATATAAAAGGTTTTGGGCTGGGCGTGGTGGCTCACGCCTGTACGAGGCGGGCGGATCACGAGGTCAGGAGATCGGACCATCCTGGCTAAACGGTAAACCCTCTCTACTAAAAAACAAAAATTACCGGCGAGGAAGTCCAATTTATCCATTTTGTTGTTACAACCAAGAAATCATTGTGAAATCCAGTATCATGAAGCTTTTCTTCTAAGAGTTGTATAGTTTTTGCTCTTACATTTAGATCTTTGATCTATTGTGGGTTAATTTTTTACATGGTGTTAGGTAAAGGTTCCACTCTTCTTGCCCTTGGATATCCAGCTTTCCCAATATGATTTGGTGAGAACACTGTCCCTTCCCCATTGAACGATCTTGGCACACTCGATGAAAATCATTTGGCCATATATGCAAGCATTTCTTTCTGGGCTATTATATTTCATTAATTTCTATGTCCTCCTTTATGCCAGGACCACACTGTATTGATTAATGGGGCTTTGTAGCAAATGCTGAAATCAGAAAGTGTGAGTCCTCCAGCTTCATTCTTCCTCTTCAAAGCTGTGTGTCTATTTAGAGGCATGAGATTCAATATAAATTTTAGGACAGATTTTTCTATTTCTGCAAAAATGTCACTGAGATTCTGATAGGAATTGTATTGAATCTGCAGGTCACTTTGGGTAGCACTGTCCTCCTAACAATATTGAGTCTTCCAATTCATGAAAACAAAATGTCTTTCAATTTATTGATGTCATCTTTCATTTACTTCAGCAATATTTTGTAGATTCCAGGTATAATCATTTCACCTCTTTAGTTTAACTTATTCCTAAATATTTTATTCTTTTTGATGTTAATATAAATTGAAATTTTTTTTCTTAATTTCCCTTCAGATTGTGCATGATTAGTGTATTGAAATACAACTGATGTTTGAATGTTGATTTTGTATTGTGTAACATTACTGAATTTATTTATTAATTCTAATAGGTTTGTTCCATCTTTAGGATTTTCTACATATAAGTTCAAGTTATCTGTTAACAGAAATAATTTTACTGCTTCCTTCCAATTTGAATGTCTTTTTTTAAATTTTTGCCTACTTTTTCTGACTAGACCTTTCAATACTATGTTCAATAAAAGTGTCAAAAGCAGGCATCCTTGTCTTGTTCCTGCTCATACAGGGAAAGCTTTCAGTCTTTCTCCGTTGAGTATGATGTTAGCATTGGGTTTTTCACATATTGCCTTTATGTTGAGGTGGTTTCCTTCCATTCTTAGAATGTTTTTATTATGAAAAAATATTGAATTTCATCAAATGCTTTTATTGATTCAATCTTATTACTGATTATAGTTCTATTCATATTTTTGTGTGTTTCTAAGAGTTTGTCTACTTCATCCACTTTATCCAATTTATTGGCATAAAATTATTATAGTACTGTCATAATCATTATTTTATAAGAATTGGTAGTAATCGCTCCATTTCTCTCTTTTTTTTTTTTTTTTGAAGAGAGAGAGACAGGTTCTCACTCTGTAGGCCAGCCCAGGATGGAATACAGTGGTGTGATTATGGCTCACTGCAACCTCAACCTCCTGGGCTCAAGCAATTCTCCTTCTTCAGCCTCCCAAGATGCTAGGACTACAGATGCATGCCACCATGGCCAGCTAATTGGTTTTTTATTTTTTTTTTAGAGACAGGGTCCCCTCAGGTTACCTATGCTGGTCCAAACACCTGGTCTCAAGAAATCCTTCTGCTGTGACCTCCCAAAGTTCTAGGATTAAAACATGACCCACCATGCTCAGAGTCCATTTTCATTTCTGATTTTAGTAATTTTAAACTTTTCTCTTTTTTTCTTAGTCAATCTAGTTAATGGTTGTCAATTTTGTTGATTTTATTTTGAAGAATCAACTTCTGGTTTCATTAATTTCCTCTATTCTTTTTCCATTCTCCATTTTATGTATATCCACTCTAATCCTTATTATTTCCGTCATTCACTGTGTGTGGGTTTAGTTTGTTCTTCTTTCATATCCTGAAGTATTAAAGTAGGTTGTTGACATAAGACCTTTCTTTTTTTTAGTGTGAGACGTTACAGTTATACATTTCTTGCACAAGACTCAGCTTCTCTGAAACTCTGATTCCTCACCTGAAAATTGCAATGAGAGTAGTTTCTCCATACCATTCTTTTAAAGGTTTAATGCCGTCAATGAAACAAGATGCCACACACAGAGGAACCAATGTCAGCTGCTATATTACTACCATCGTCATTAGCCTTGAGGTCAAATAGTCCTAGAATCAAATCTCAGATCCACCTGTCACTAGCCATATGACACCAGGAAAGTTTTTACACCACTCTAAGCTTCTGTATTTTCATAGGTAAAATGGAAATAATGTCTACCTGACAGGGTTATTGTGTGGATTAAATGAGATACAGGTAAAGTATTTAGCACATGGCCTGGCACATAGGAAGTGCCCTTCAACTGTACCTACCTTTTTCTGTATGTATATGGAAAAAGAGGTAACACATAAAACACTAGGACATGGTTACTGACTGCTTGTGGGAGAGAAAGAAAAAAAGCTAAGTGCAAAGAATCAAGCCTGGTATGTTAGTTTTTACCAACTGAGATGCATCCAAGATGGGATTAGACATACAAGATTATTGATCAGGGAAGACACCTGTGAAGGAACGTGGGGCAGGCTTGAAGCTAGTATAGGAGAACCCACAGACCACTATGCAGAGCTGAATCCTGTGAAAAAGAAAGAGAAAGAAGTTTTAGGTACCAATGCAGTTCTAAGAGTTTTTGCAAGGCTGATGGGGAGTCCTCCAACCAGTCACCCATTAGAGTTAAAGAGAGCCTCAGAGAACTAGGCTTGCTTTCACACCCTTGCTGGGAGCCTGTGGGAAAGAAGCTTTCTGTGCAAAGGAGGTGGAGAATTTGAAATGCACTGACCTGGGCCTTCTGTCAATCAGGTCCCTGCCATGAGACCTGGCAGGGTCTCATTCATGGCTGCCACAACAGAGACACTGAGAAAAAGATGCAACCATGAAAAGGTGCAAAGGTGGCAAGTTCTAATGACATAGAAAATAGCACTCAGCCTTTCTCACATCCGAAAACCTTCCAAAATATCTGAGTGCAGTAGAGATTTGACAGAGGACTGATCACCAACCTAGAAACACGGTGAGAGGGAAAAAAAACTGCAAGAATATCATCATCTCCCATTAATTTTCCAACAGAAATAATGTAGTCCTTGAAGAAACAATTCTAGAGTACCTCATGTTACATGCTTGTCCCTGAGGCTCCCCCATGTGAAACAATATCACCTGCATTCCTTCTTTTCTTTTCTTTCCATGACAGCTCCTTCAGGAACAGGACGTCTTCCTGGCATTAATCCATTAGAGCAGCCGTGATGTCATTTCTGTATTTCAGGAAGACTGGCAGGTATAATGGCCTTTTCTCTTATCCTGGTTCCTGCAGGGCTGACTGCCATGCTTGGGAGAGGGAAAAGACTTATTTGTATCTGGGACTGGATCTCCTCCTTCCTCCACTAAACTCCTGCTTCTCAGCACTAATTCCTGCAGTTCCCCTTCTCCGTGGCCTTTATGCTCCCTGTACCCCACTGTCTTTTAGACATAATTACCTCCAGCCTCTGCTCATTTGTTTCTCAGATTCAAATGAGAAACACAATTCCACATGGTGAAAGCCTCTTCATTATTTTTAACATCTCTCAATAGTGTAATTCTCTCCATTCCCATAAAGCTCAACCACTTCTCAAAGTATTGCTTGACTTCTTGTCTCCAGACTTTGAAACCTTCCTTGCATATGACTGCCTCATTACCTTTCTAAAATCTAGTTAATTCACTTAATCAAGAATCTCCAGGTGTCTACTCTAGCCTATTTAATAAGTTCACATTTCTTCTGTTTACTAAGCCTTCTCACTTCCCTTACCTCTACTTCCTAGTATAATTCCTCCATGCTAATTAGAACTGTCTTCCTACACATCCCTGCCCCTTCACCCATACAGACATGAAATTCTTAGTTCCAATGCTATGTCTAAAAACAGAGTGAAATCCCCTCCACCATCTGCATTGCAGACTTACCCACACCCTTCATCACAAGCAACATCTGACCTCGTGGAGGACAAAGACTTTAGGATTAACATGTGAACCTGAGACTCAGAACACAACCTGTGTGTGGTTGAGATCTTTTCCGGATGACCAGTTCATGTGTTTAAAAAAGATACAGAAAAGAAGAAGGCAAGATCCCTACCCTAGGAGACATAAAGCCTAAGACAGGAAATGAGACCTGAAAATAATCATGATACCAAAATAGAAAAAATTGAATGCCACAAGAAATCAGAGAAATCTGATGGGAAATAGAACTACACATTGGAATCACTGGAAAACCTTTTTAAAAGTGATGTTCAAGCCCCACCCATTACTTCCAGTTTAAAGGTCTGGAGAGGGACCCAGGCATTGGTAGTTTTTAAATCTTCCCTGACTCTAGTAACATGTAACAAGTACAGAGAACTCTTGTTGTAATAGGTAGAACTTAAAACTAAGTCAATGATTCTCAGCTTGAAGTACTGGAATTACCTAAGGACTTTTTCAACATACATAAGACTATACTTTTTGGCCCTATTGATGAATGGGCTACACCAAGAACTCAGTGATCCAGTTGAGAAACAGAAGCTGAATGGAAAAACCACCTTATTTGATATGTTAAATTATATAGAAAGCATTTTCAAATGAGTGATAAATGATGCTAAACCTTCTCTAAATAATATTTATGGGAATGTTAATAATATGAGTGTTCTAGGCTGGGTGCGATGGCTCACGCCTGTAATCCCAGCACTTTGGGGGGTCGAGGCGGGTGGATCACAAGGTCAGGAGATTGAGACCATCCTGGCTAACACGGTGAAACCCCTTCTCTACTAAAAATGCAAAAACAAAGTTAGCCAGGCGTGGTGGCAGGCACCTGTAGTCCCAGCTACTCAGGAGGCTGTGGCAGGAGAATGGCATGAACCCGGGAGGCGGAGCTTACAGTGAACTGAGATCGCTCCACTGCACTACAGCCTGGGTGACAGAGTGAGTCTCCATCTCAAAAAGAATTTTTTTAAAATGAGTATTCCAGTAATTATATGAAATTTCTGGAAATCAAATGTTATCATAGTGTCCTATGCCACAGAAGTAACTAGATTTCTATGTGAGCTGTGTCTTTACCATAATAAACTCTCATTAGATTTTTAACCATAGTCATTTTAAAACTTTGTCCTTCCCAGACAGTTGCTTTGATTCTTCCTCAAAGTATTTACAATCAGCTACAGTCCAAAATTGCTTTTTCTTCAAGGAGATTTATGGAAAAGACTCTGACAAGGACTCTTGAATACAAGTTTCTGATGAATTCAAGATCACACCACTGGACTAAGAACTTTCAAAATTTTAATGAACAGGCTGATACCTCCATGAAATTCAAGACAAAGAAGAAAAAAACTCAATTTTATTGGATGAAATAATCAAAAAAATAATGTTTTCATAATTTTCTATTTGAAAATGTGCTGATTCTTTGAATGTTTTATTCTCCAGATTTATGAAGTTTTTTCCTTGAGCAATTGGTAAAGCATACTTTTGTAAACAAAAATCGAAACATTTGCTTTTGCTCTCTGAGTGCCCCAGAATTGGGAAACTATTCATGAGTATTCACAGGCTTATGGTAATAAAGTTATTTGCACAAGTTCAGTGAGAATCTGCTCTCTTTATAACAGGACACATTTGAAAACATTGGTTATATTACCAAGGCTTTGACTGGGATGTTATATTTGAGAATATACATAGAATAAACCCATAGGGAATACAGGCAAAGTCTGAAGTTGGCCTTGGTTTGGCTTCCTAGTCTCAAGAGGTTTTTGGAAGTTTAATCTGAGATTCTTATTAAAAACTTCTAGCAAAGTGAAGTTTAAAAAGAGCCTCTATGACCCATTGCTACTCTTGACTCACTTAGGTAAAAAACCTGGGCATGTTCGGTGAGACTCAACCTATTTTGCAAACAAATTCATCCTACTGGAATTATCTTTGGTAAAAATAGAGACTGCTATAGAGAGAAAAACTACGTTGAAAAGAAAAACTGTAGTACACCTGTTACCAGACTGAACCACTGTTCATTATCTTTGAGTATTTATAATCCACTGGTAGACTGGACTGGACCCTGAATCCTTTTAGTTCTTCCCATTCAATTTTCTCCAATGAAATCATTAGGAACAAGAGCGGCTCTGTTCCTGAAGCCATGTAAGCTGGAGGTGGACAATTCTACGTAAATTTCATGGGAAAACCCTCGTATCTGAGGTATGGGCCACTAAGAGCTCACCAAATGTTCAACACCATAACTTAGAGACACTCAAACTGCAAACCACGACAACAAGTTGATGACTTTACACTGTGGACAGCTTTTCTCAAGATGTCAGAACAAGACTATCAATCCCGATGAGACTCTTACCTCTCTTAATTTGTCCTTGCTTATGCCTGTCTCCTTTGCTTCCCAGAATAATGCTCTACTTAGGATTTCACAAGAAGTAGCTTCTGAGAGTAAGTTAACAGTGTCAGATATATCATGTCAACCACACTTTTTTTTTGTAAGATGGAGTTTCGCTCTTGTTGCTCATGCTGGAGTGCAATGGCACAATCTTGGCTCGCTGCAACCTCTGCCCCCTGGGTTCAAGTGATTCTCCTGCTTCAGCCCCCTGAGTAGCTTGGATTGCGGGCATGCACCACCACGCCCACTAATTTTGTATTTTCAGTAGAGACAGTGTTTCTCCATGTTGGTCAGGCTGGTCTCGAACTAAGGACCTCAGGCGATCCGCACGCCTCAGCCTCCCAAAGTGCTGGGATTACAGGCATGAGCCACTGCACCCGGCCCACACATTTTTACATAATAAGATATCCTTTAATCCACCCAAAGGCTGACATTAGCTGCATCTGTAACACAACTTTTTCCTCAAATGTATGGAGTCTTTTTTAGGCTTCCACTTCTATACTTGCCTATTCTCACTCCCTGTTTTAATTCAACATAGACATGCAATGCTAGATAATAGAATTGCTCTCTACCAGCTGAATAGCGGGGAGCCTGTGAAGTTTCTGACATTTCTTGCTGCACATGGATAAATACAATGGTATTATAGAGACTCAGTTGTAAAAATCAATAAATGTGCTTCCTGGTTAAAATGACTAGACTCTTCTGGCTTCTTCTTTGATCTATCCTATTGTAGTTAGTTTGCATCTTGCCTAAGGTGCATATCCCAAACTCTTGATATTTTCCTCCCGATAGTCATACTGGTAGTCTCCCTCGTGTGGTGCAATCCACAGATGTTTTTTATTTGTGTGCAGCCATTCTTCAAATATCAAATGGTTTCTCTTGGGCTGGAATTACAAAATCTCAAAGAAATGTGTGATTTATGGGGGAGACGCAGTGGCTCACATCTGTAATCCCAGCACTTTGGGAGGCCAAGGCAGGCAGATCACAAGGTCAGGAGTTGGAGACCCGCCTGCTCAATATGGTAAAAACCTGTCTCTACTAAAAATAGAAAAATTAGCCGGGCATGGTGGCGCGCCCCTGTAGACCTGTAGGGAGACCCCTTGAAACTATTGCTACAGAATAAAAGATGAAATGCTCCTGATTATTGTAAATACAAAATTGCATGTAGGATTGTGTAAAGACAATGCCAGAAATGGGCTGCCAGAATGAGCCTACAGCGCATGATGTGCTTCTGTTATATGGATGGGAGATAGAATTATGAGTTTAGAACATAGATTACAAATGCAACGTGATTGGAATACTTCTGATTTTTTTATAACTCCACTCCAATATAATGAGTCTGTTGACAATTGGGAATCAGTAAAATGCCATTTACAAGGAAGTGAAGATAATTTAAGTTTAGACATAAGCAAGCTAAAAGAACAGATTTTTGAGGCCTCTCAAGCACACTTAACTGCTTTACCAAGTGCTAAAATTTTAGAAGGTATCTCTGAGGGGTTATCTAATCTCAACCCCATTCAATATGTATAATCTTTGGGAGGATCCACTATCATTAATTTTGTTCTGTGTATAATTTGTGCTATTGCTTTACTGTTCATATGTAAAATTGGAAAAAATATTCTTCAATCCAATCGTGATCAGTGCCAAGCTATGATTGTTATGGTTCATTTAAATCAGAGAAAAGGGGGAAATGTAGGGAGACCCCCTGAAACTATTGCCACAGAATGAAAGATGAAATGCCCCTGATTATTGTAAATACAAAACTGCATGCAGGATTGTGTGAAGACAAATGCCAGGTTGGGCTGCAAGAAGGAGCCAACAGCACGTGATGTGCTTCCCCCTGCAGAGAGCCTCGTAATCCGCCAGTCTCGGCCTCCCAAAGTGCTTGGATTACAGGTGTGAGCCCCCACGCCCGGCCCGGATGTGGACATTTTTAAGAGGCCATTATTATGTCTCATACAGGTCACTTTCATAAACATCACCCACAACAAAAATGTTTTGCCTTCCTTCCATGTCTCACTTTTTTATCTGCACAAACCACAGTGAAACACACTAGCTCTGCTATGAAGTGTCTGGATGACCCTGGGCCACTCAATTGACCTCCCTCAGCCTCTTTCCTCATCTGCAGTGTAAGGCTGACTCTTACTGCATCAGAAAATGACAGTGGAAGAGTCAATTAACATGTGTAAGACATTAGTCACAGAGCCTGGTTCCTGATGAGCCCTTGGTAAACATTCCTTTCGGTCCTTTCCTTTCCCCTTCCCATTTTTCTTGCCCTCACCCATCGTCTCCTTCAACTCCTTTCTCTTCAGTAACTTACTCAGTCTAACCTGCCAATTAAAGAAGCCACACTACCCATTCTCTCATGACTGCTGGAATGTTCTTGTGATGTGGTCTGCTATCCACTCAAGGCAATGAGTATTATTTGTATGGAGAGGTCTGTTTGCAACAAAAATCTTTTTATGTTCACACAAAATTTATACACAATTTCTCTTAACTTACACGTACCAGTCTCAATTCTACCCTCTTATTTCATACATGTACTTCATTATTTTATTCTTTGGTCTTTCTCCTTACACCTTAAAAATTAGGATAGTACAAAAACAAAACTAATGGCCTGGGCCAGAAGAGGGGATTCCTTTAGCAAGATGAATGCTTTCCTTTTTCAAGATGAATGAATGCTATGTGCAAGGCAGCCCTGAAGCCCATTTCTGGGTTTGGCTTACATCAAAGCCATTTGACTCTAGGACACATTCTTAGATTCCCAGGAGATAATGATTGCCACGGAAGCCACACCCACTCTGAGTATTCCTACTGTTGGGTAAAGGAATGTTTCTGGAATGTTGTGCATTCTGTTTGCTCCTCCTAAATTCTTCCACTCCAGGAAGTTAAGCTTCCCCACTAATCAGATTCATCTCCAGCTGGCCTGCCTGGACCCTGACCGGAAAATTCCTCCCCACTCTGGATGGCTAGGGTGGCAACTTTGTCTATTCCCATGATTATAATAGCTCACACTGATGCAGCACTCACTATGCACCAGGCACTATCCTAAGAGATTTCCAGGTAACTACAGTCGTCACCAAATTCCTGAGTGTTATCGTCCCCATTTTTACAGATTAAAAAAAAAACTGAGGCAGAGAAGGATGTGCCCACTGTCACCTAACTCCATAATTCAACCTCATCCTGCACTTCATCTGGTAAGAGGGCACTCTAAGATGTACATGGTCTCCTGAATGACATCCACCTTCAAAAATGATTTTTGCCCCATCTACTTTCAGGATTTGACAAACAGCCAGCATTTTGTTTTCTGTCTCACCCTTCACTTATGCACTTGTTCCCTAAAACTACACTCACAACTACACAGCCCTGCATAAAAGCTAGTTTTAGAAACCTCAATCTCTTTTGGAAAAAAGAAAGGCCAGCTTCCAAGTCTCACAAAAAGTCATCTTTGTTCTATTGTCAACTATTTGCATGGCCATTCTCTGGCCATAAACGAGTGCACTAGAAACAGAAAGTGTAATGAGAAGAAAGTAGGAAGAGGGTGAGTGTCTAGATAGACACACAGAGAAAAGATTCCAAATCCAGAAAAATTCATAAAATGCACCCAGGGTGTGTGGCTTTGAGCAATGACAGCCCCATCTGCCAGTTTCCATGGCTGTTGGCCTCCTACATCCTTCCTAACCTGCCCCTCCTGGTCTTGCTTTCTTAGACCAATACAAACAACCTGGGAGCTGGGGTGAGATCAGAGCACACAGCACTGAGTGGTAGGGATGGGAAAGACAGAAAAGGAAGACGAGGGTTTGACTCATGAAGACCTGACTCACATGGGTACAGGTGACCTAGGCAGGCAATAGATTACTGAAGGGCTTTGCAGGACTCATGGTTGTTATCCAGAGTGACTGACTGAGGCAAGGGTCTTGACCAATTGAGTTTCATGGAGCCAGAGCTTGACGGTGCACCCTCGGAAAACATGAGTTGCAAAAAACCTCAGTGGCTTGTGTTTTCTCTGAAGAGGCTTCAGGAGGCTTAGTAGTTATACATTTGATTAAAGGGTAGGAAAGACAGGTAGGAAAAGATGGAGTGGGCAGAAAAACAATTGATCTAATCTTGTCTTTCTTCTGTGCCTCAGAAAATAAATGATCAGAATGCGAGTTAAAATACTTCAGTTTTAGGAGCTAGATTTTGATTGCTCACTTGAAGTTACAATTGGCATGTCTTTCTTTCACAAAGAAATATACATCTTGAAAGATTTTGAAGCCAAGAAAAAACAATTTGTGGGCCGGGCGCGGTGGCTCACGCTTGTAATCCCAGCACTTTTGGAGGCCGAGGCGGGCGGATCACGAGGTCAGGAGATCGAGACCACAGTGAAACCCCGTCTCTACTAAAAATACAAAAAATTAGCCGGGCGTGGTGGCGGGCGCCTGTAGTCCCAGCTACTCGGAGAGGCTGAGGCAGGAGAATGGCGTGAACTCAGGGAGGCGGAGCTTGCAGTGAGCCGAGATTGCGCCACTGCACTCCAGCCTGGGCGACAGAGCGAGACTCCGACTCAAAAAACAAAACAAAACAAAACAAAACAAAACAAAACAAAACAATTTGTTCAGGCAATCATCTGGAGATGCCCGAGATCTTTGGCTTTCCTGTTTACCCCATTCTTTTTCTTTTCTTTTTTTTTTTTTCTTTTAGAGACACAACCTTGCTCTGTCACCCAAACTGGAGTGTACTCACCACAGCCTTGAACTCCTAGGCTGAAGCCGTCCTCCCACCTTAGCCTCCCAGGTATCTGAGACTATAGGCATGCACCACTGTACCTGGCTAATTTGATTTATTTTATGTTTTATAGAGACGTGGTCTCCCTTTGTTGCTCAGGCTGGTCTTAAACTCCTGGTTTCAAGTGATCCTCCTGCCTTGGGCTCTCAAAGTGCTAGGATTACAGGCCTATGTCAGCACACCTGGCCCCCCGATTCTTCAAAAGCTTTCAGAGAAAGCATCGTAGAAGACATGACTTTGTGACTCTATGTTTCATCTGACCCTACATCATTAGGAAGGCTCATTCTTAAGAAGTCATGTCCCATGGAAAAGGGGATAAAGACAATTCAGAAAAGGGCAAAGGGAAGTCACAGCAACAAAGGGACAGTATATTCCTGGAACCTTATTAAAGTCACACAACGGCTGCTTCAATTAGAGCAATTCGTTTGGTAAACATTGCTCTAACACTTTCAGTTGTATGTTGGCTCACTTGTAATGTCTGGAGCAGTCTATAGACAAGGTTTTCCAGAGTTTCTGAAGCATCTTCCAGTTGCAATGACAATCTGACACATTTCTCTGAATTGCAGTCTGAATCCAGTGTTCATGTGTACATTTTGTGTAGTCCACACATCAGCAGGTAAAAAGGTTGTTTATATATAAGTTGCTATGATTTCTCCAGAAGTTTACATAAGTCATCTAGTTTCAGCTTGCAAGGTTTAATCTATCCATCTGACAAAAGGCTAATATCCAGAATCTACAAGAAACTTAAACAAATTTACAAGAAAAAAACAAACGATCCCATCAAAATGTGTGCAAAGTACATGAACAGACACTTCTCAAAATAAGACATTTATGTGACCAACAAACATATGAAAAAAATCTCATTATCACTGGTCTTTAGAGACATGCAAATCAAAACCACAATGAGATACCATCTCATGCCAGTTAGAATGGCGATCATTAAAAAGTCAGGAAACAACAGATGCCGGAGAAGATGTGGAGTGCTTTTACACTGTTGGTGGGATTGTAAATTAGTTCAACCATTGTGGAAGACAGTGTGGCGATTCCTTAAGGATCTAGAACAAGAAATCCCATTTGACCCAGTAATCCCATTACTGGGTATATACCCAAAGGATTATAGATTATTCTACTCGAAAGACATATGCACACATATGTTTATTGTGGCACTATTCACAATAGGAAAGACTTAGAACCAACCCAAATGCCTATGAATGATAGACTGGATAAAGAAAATGTGGTACATAAACACCATGGAATTCGATGCAGCCGTAAAAAAGGATGAGTTCATGTCCTTTGCAGGGACATGGATGAAACTGGAAACCGCCATTCTCAGCAAACTAACACAGGAACAGAAAACCAAACACCGCACGTTCTAACTCATAAGTGGGAGTTGAACAATGACAACACATGGACACAGGGAGGGGAACATTACACACTGGGGCCTGTTGAGGGGTGGGCGACTTGAGGAGGGAAGGCATTAGGAGAAATATCTAATGTAGATGATCGGTTAATGGGTGAAGCAAAACACCATGGCACGTGTATACCTATGTAACAAACCTGCAGGTTCTGCACATGTATCCCAGAACTTAAAAGTGTACTTAAAAAAAAAAAATGATAAAATTTAAAAAGCACAGTTTTAATTTATAATATACCAAAATGGAAGAAAAATGGAAGAAAATTCTCAAACAATTAGTTTTGAAATTTGTAGCCAGGAAAAAATTTAGGATTCAGTATAAATTGTAGGTAAATAAAATTTCAAAAAAAATGAACAGATCTAAAATTTAATAATCTTTGTTCTGTTGCTTTCTTCTGAAAAATAATTTTCCCCCTCCTGTCTTCCATTTTTATGAAATGGAAATCATATGGGACCATTGTATTTCCAAAATAAGTTTTAGTCTTATACCTGGATTGTTCACATAAAGTACAGCAAGAATGTAGATTCAAGGCCTCTGTGAATACATATATTTTATATATACGTATAAATATAAGAATATATATATATTCTATCATGTAGAATGCCACTAAAGTATATTAATGGCAGCAAATCTGTAGAAGTCTGCAGCAGCCTCAATTCTCGCTTCTTCAGAAGAAAGAATTCAACTAAGAGTCATAAGACAGAAGAAAAGACTGAGGCAAGTTTTAGAGGAACAGTGAAAATTTATTTAAAAGCTTTAGAGCAGAAATTAAAGAAAGTAAAGTACACTTAAAACAAGGCCAAACAGGCAATGAGATTTCAAGTGTGTGGTTTGACTTTTGACTTAGGCTTTTTTATGTTGGCATAATTCTGGGGTCTGAATCTCTTCTCCCCTGATTCTTCCCTTAAAGTGGGCTGTCTGCATGTGCAGTGGCCCATCAGCACTTAAGAAGGGAGCCTGTGTAGTGTGTTTCCTGGAGTACAGTTGGAAAACAGAGACCAAAATAAAAGCTATGTATGCAAATAAAATTGGTCTCCTTATAAAATCCTGTTATAAATTTCTATCATTTTTGTGTTACCTTGGCATCTATTTTTAATCTTCCTTGAACAAACCCAAATTCCTTGTCTCTCTCTCTTTCTCTCTGTGTGTGTGTGTGTGTGCTCTGAGATGTGAATTTACTACCTACTTTCTCTAAAACTCAGCAAGGGCTTCCTCAGATAAATGTTAAATTTTTCTATTCACAAAAACACAATTTAAATCCAACTATTTTTTAATAGTGAGTTTTATGGGTTCAATGAATAAAGTTTTAAAATAAAAAATCTAAAGTATTTCTGTCTCCCTCTATCTTTTTGTGCACATGTATATGTTCTACGTTGTATCACATATATGCATATGTCCATACCTATGTTTATATATTGTTTATACATGGTATCAAATTAATGCAAAAATAAATGAGCACTCATCAGTTTAGTAAATGATCCCAAATGCCTTTCAACACATGTGATTTTAGCAATCTTCAATAAGGGAAGAACACCTCAAATGAGCATGCATACCTATCTGCAGCCTCCTTTAAAAAAAACTATCAGCCAAGAATTTTGTATCCAGCAAAACTAAAGTTCATAAATAAAGGAAAGATAACAGTCTTTTTTAGAAAAACAAATGCTGAGAGAACTTGTCATTACCAAGCCAGCACTATAATAACTGCTAGAAGGACCTCCAAATCTTGAAACAAATCATGGAAACACATCAAAAGAGAACCTCTTTAAGCATGAAACTCACAGGACTTATAAAACAAAGATACAATAAATAAATATATAAAATCAAGGTATTCAGGCAACAAATAGCAGGATGAATGGAACAGTACCTCACATCTCAATACTAACATTGAATGTAAGTGGTATAAATGCTCCACTTAAACGATACAGAATTGCAGAATTAATAATAATTCATCAAGCAAGTATCTGCTGCCCTCAAGAGGCTCCCCTAACCATAAAGTATCACATAAACTTAAGGTAAAAGGGTAGAAAAATACACCCCATGCAAATGGCCACAAAGTGAGCAGGAATAACTATTCTTCTATCAAAAAAACTAAAGCAACAGCAGTTAAAAAAGACAAAGAGGGACATTATATAATAAAAACAGGACTTGTGCAACAGGAAAATATCACAATCCTAAATATATATACACCTAACACTGGAGCTCCCAAATTTATATAGCTAATACTACTAGACCTAAGAAATGAGATAGTAACACAGTAATAGTGAGGGACTTCAGTACTCCACTGACAGAACCGGATAGGTCATCAAGAGAGAAAGTCAAGAAAGAAACAATGGATTTAAACTATGCCCTCAAGCAAATAGACTTAAGAGATATTTACAGAATAGTCTATCCAAAAACCACAGAATATACATTCTATTCATCAGCACATGGAACTTTCTTCAAGATAGGCCATATGATAGGCCACAAAACAAGTCTCAATAAATATAGGAATATTGAAATTATATGAAGTACTCTCTGACAACAGTAGAATAAAACTGGAAATCAACTCCAGAAGGAACCTTCAAAACCATGCAAACACATGGAAATTAAATAACTTGCTCCTGAATGATCATTGGGTCAAATATGAAATCAAGATAGAAATTTAAAAATTCTTTGAGCTGAACAATAGTGACACATTCTACCAAAACATCTGGAATACAGCAGAGAGCCTGCTAAAATCTCATAGCCATAAATATCTACATCCAAAAGACTGAAAGCACAAACAGGCAATCTAAGGTCACATTTCTAGAAACTAAAGGAAAAAGAACACACCAAACCCAAACCCAGAAGAAAGAAAATAAC
>NW_026652585.1:0-9469 GCF_009828535.3 Hylobates moloch
TGTTGAACCTTACTTTTGATTCAGAAGTTCTGAAACTCTCTTTCCGTGGAAACCGCAAGCGGACATTTTAGCGATAATGAGCCTCTAGTGGAAAAAGGAACATCTTCAAATAAAAACTACACAGAAGCATTCTGCGAAACATCTTTCTGATCTGTGCATTCAGCTAGCTAGAAATGCAAGGACATTCAGAGCCTTAAGGGCCTAGATGTAAAAAAAAATTCTAAAAAAAATACACAGAACAGATAAATCCTAAGAGAGTTGAAACTTACTTTTCATTGAGAATTTCTGAAACTCTCTTTCTGTAGAAACTGCAAGCGGACATTTGGAGCGCTAAGTGTGCTATAGTGGAAAAAGCTATAACTTCAAGTAAAAATTACACAGAATCATTCTGCCAAACTTCTTTCTGTTCTGTGCATTCAACTAACAGAGGTGAACCTTACTGTTGATTGAGAAATTCTAAAACACTCTTTCTGTAGAAACTGCAAAGGGACATTCGGAGCACTAAGGGGCCTATAGGGGAAAAAGGAATATCTTGAAATAAAAACTAAACAAAATCATTCTGCCAAACTTCTTTCTGTTCTGTGCATTCAACTAAGAGAGTTGAACCTTTCTTTTCATTGAGAAGTTCTGAAATTCTCTTTCTGTAGAAACTACAAGCGGACATTTGGAGCGCTAAGGGGCCTCTAGTGGAAAAAGGAACATCTTCAAATAATAAGTACACAGAAACATTCTGCGAAACTTCTTTCTGATCTGTGCATTAAACTAGCAGATTTGAACATTACTTTTGATTGAGAAGTTGCGAAACTCTCTGTAGAAACTGCAAGCGGACATACGGAGCGCTAAGGGGCCTATAGTGGAAAAAGGGCCATCTTAAATAACAAATACACAGAAGCATTCTGCGGAACTTCTTTCTAATCTGTGCATTCAACAAGCAGAGTTGAACTTTACTTTTTATTGAGAAGTTGAGAAACTCTCTTTCTGTAAAAGCTGCAAGCAGAAATTCAGAGCGCTAAGGGGCCTATAGTGGAAAAAACAACATCTTCAAATAACAACTACACAGAATCATTCTGCCAAACTTCTTTCTGTTCTGTGCATTCAACTAACAGAGTTGAAAGTTACTTTTGATTGAGAAGTTCTGAAATTCTCTTTCTGTAGAAACTGCAAGCGGACATTTGGAGCGCTAAGGGGCCTCTAGTGGAAAAAGGAACATCTTCAAATATGCCAAATCTTTCTGTTCTGTGTTTTCAATAAAGATTGAAACTGTTGATTGAGAATTCTGAAAATCGGACATAAGGAGCACTAAGGGGCCTATAGTGGAAAAAGGGGCATCTTAAATAACAACTGCACAGAAGCATTCTGCGGAACTTCTTTCTAATCTGTGCATTCAACAAGCAGAGTTGAACTTTACTTTTTATTGAGAAGTTGTGAAACTCTCTTTCTGTAAAAACTGCAAGCGGACATTCAGAGCGCTAAGGGGCCTATAGTGGAAAAATGTTTCACTTCAAATAAAAACTACACAGAATCATTCTGCCAAACTTCTTTCGGTACTATGCATTCACCTAACAGAGTTGAACCTTACTGTTGATTGAGAAGTTCTGAAACACTCTTTCTGTAGAAACTGCAAGCGGACATTCCGGGCGTTAAGTGTCCTATAGTGGAAAAAGTAATATCTTCAATTGAAAATACACAGATGCGTTCTGTGAAACTACTTTCTGAACTGTGCATTCAACTAGAAGAGCTGAAGCATATTTTTGATTCAGGAGTTTTGAGACACTCTTTCTGTAGAAAGTGCAAGTGGACATTTTGAGCACTAAGGGGCCTATAGTGGAAAAATGAATATCTTGAATTAAAAGCTACACAGAATCATTCTGCCAAACTTCTTTCTGTTCTGTGCATTCAGCTAACAGAGTTGAACCTTATTTTTCATTTAGAAGTTCTGAAACTCTCTTTCTGTACAAACTGCATGCGGACATTCAGAACCCTAAGGGACCTATAGTGCAAAAAGGAATAACTTCAAATTAAAACTACAGAGAAGCATTCTGCGAAACTTCTTTCTGATCTGTGCATTAAACGAGCAGAGGTGAACCTTACTTTTGATTGAGGAGTTTTGAAACACTCTTTCTGTAGAAACTGCAAGGGGACATTCGGAGCGCTAGAGGCCTATAGTGGAAAAAGGAACATCTTCAAATAAAAACTACACAGAAGCATTCTGCCAAACTTCTTTCTGTTCTGTTCATTCAACTGACAGAGTTGAACCTTACTGTTGATTGTTAAGTTCTGAAACACTCTTTGTGTAGAAACTGCAAGCGGAGATTCGGAGCGCTAAGGGGCCTATATTTGAAAAAGGAATATCTTCAAATAAAAACTGCACAGTAGCATTCTGTGAAACTTCTTTCTTATCTGTGCATTCAACTAGCAGAGTTGAACCTTACCTTTGATTGAGGAGTTTTGAAACACTCTTTCTGTAGAAAGTGCAAGCGGACATTCGGAGCGCTGAGGGGCCTTTTGTCTAAAAAGGAATATCTTGAATTAAACACTACACAGAAGCATTGTGCGAAACTTCTGCCTGATCTGTGCATTCACCTAGCAGAGGTGAACCTTACTTTTTATTGAGGAGTTTTGAAAGAGTCTTTCTTTAGAAACTGCACGAGGACATTCGGAGCGCTAAGGGGCCTATCGTGGAAAAAGGATTGTCTACAAAAACAACTACACAGAATCATTCTGCCAAAATGCTTTCTGTTCTGTGAATTCAACTAACAGAGTTGAACCTTACTATTGATTGAGAAGTTCTGAAACACTCTTTCTGTAGAAACTGGAAGCGGACATTCCAGGCGTAAATTGCCCTATAGTGGAAAAAGTATATCATCAAACAAAAACTACACAGCATCATTCTGCCAAACTTCTTTCCATTCTGTGCATTCACCTAGGAGAATTGAAGCTTACTGTTGATTGAGGACTTTTGAAACACTCTTTCCCTAGAAACTGCAAGGGTACATTTGGAGGGCTAAGGGGCCTATAGTGGAAAAAGATATATCTTGAAAAAATACTACACAGAATCATTCTGCCAAACTTCTTTCTGATCTGTGCATTCAACTAGTAGTGTGGAACCTTACTTTTGATTGAGGAGTTTTGAAACACTCTTTCTGTAGAATCTGCAAGTGGACATTCGACGCACTAAGGGGCCTACAGTGGAAAAAGGAATGACTTGAAATAAAAACTACACCGAATCATTCTGCCAAACTTCTTTCTGTTCTGTGCATTCAACTAACAGAGTTGAACCTTATTTTTGGATGAGAAGTTCTGAAACTCTCTTTCTGTAAAAACTGCAAGCGGACATTTGGAAAGCTATGGAGCCTATAGTGGTAAAAGTAACATCTTCATATACAAACTACACAGAAGCATTCTGCGAAACTTCTTTCTGATCTGTGCATTCAACTAGCATAGTTGAAGATTACTTTTGATTGAGAAGTTGTGAAACTCTCTTTCTGTAGAAACTGCAAGCGGACATTCGGAGTGCTAAGGTGCCTGTAGTGGAAAAAAGATTATCTTCAAATAAAAACTACACAGAATCATTCTGCCAAACTTCTACAGAAGCATTCTGTGAAACTTATTTCTTATGTGTGCATTCACCTAACAGAGGTGAACTTACTTTTGATTGAGGAGTTTCGAAACACTCTTTCTGTAGAAACTGCAAGTGGACATTCGGAGCGCTAAGGGGCCTACAGTGGAAAAAGGAATATCTTGAAATAAAAACTACACAGAATAATTCTGCCAAACTTCTTTCTGTTCTGTGCATTCAACTGACAGATTTGAACCATACTATTGATTGTAAAGCTCTGAAACTCTCTTTCTGTAGAAACTGCAAGCAGATATTCGGAGAGCCAAGGGGCCCATGGTGGAAAAAGTAATATCTTCAAAGAAAAACTGCACAGAATCATTCTGCCAAACTTGTTTCTGATCTGTGCATTCAACTAGCAGAGTTGAACCTTACTTTTGATTGAGGAGTTTTGAAACACTCTTTCTGTAGAAACTGCAAGTGGACAATCGGAGCCCTAAGCGGCCTATAGTGGAAAAAGGAATATCTTTAAATAAAAACTACACAGAATCATTCTGCCAAACTTCTTTCTGTTCTGTGCATTCAACTAACAGAGTTGAACCTTACTTTTGAATGAGAAGTTCTGAAACTTTCTGTAGAAACTGCAAGCGGACATTTGGATCGCTAATGGGCCTATAGTGGAAAAAGGAACATCTTCAAAAAAAACTACAAAGAAGTATTCTGCGAAACTTCTTTCTGATCCGTCCATTCAACTAGCAGAGTTTTACCTTACCTTAATTGAGAAGTTATGAAACTCTCTTCTGTAGAAACTGCAAGGGGACATTCGGAGCGCTAAGGGGTCTATAGTGGAAAAAGGAATATCTTCAAATAAAAACTACACAGAATAATTCTGCCAAAATTCTTTCTTTTCTGTGCATTCAACTAACAGAGTTGAAACTTACTGTTGATTGAGAAGTTCTGAAACACTCTTTCTGTCGAAACTGCAAGCGCACAGTCCGGGCGTTAAGTGGCCTATAGTGGAAAAAGGAATATCTTCAAACAAAAATTACACAGAATCATTCTGCCAAACTTCTTTCTGTTCTGTGCATTCAATTAACAGAGTTGAACCTTACTGTTGATTGCGAAGTTCTGAAACCCTCTTTCTGTAGAAACTGCAAGCGGACATTCGGAGCACAAAGGGGCCTATAGTGGAAAAAGGAATATCTTCAAATTAAAACTACAGAGAAGCATTCTGCGAAACTGCTTTCTGATCTGTGCATTCACCTAGCAGAAGTGAACGTTACTTTTGGTTGAGGAGTTTTGAAACACTCTTTCTTTAGAAACTGCAAGGGTTCATTCGGAGCGCTAAGGGGCCTATAGTGGAAAAAGATATATCTTGAAATAAAACCTACACAGAATAAATCTGCCAAACTTCTTTCTGTTTTCTGCATTCAACTGACAGTGTTGAACGCTACTGTTGATTGTGAAGTTCTGAAACACTCTTTCTGTAGAAACTGCAAGCGCAGATTCGGAAAGCTAAGGGGACAATAGTTGAAAAAGGTATATCTTCATATAAAAACTACACAGTAGCATTCTGCGAAACTTCTTTCTGATTAGTGCATTCAACTAGCAGACTTGGACCTTACTTTTGATTGAGAAGTTGTGAAACTTTCTGTAGAAACTGCAAGCGTACATTCGGAGCGCTAATGGGCCTGTAGTGGAAAAAGAAATATCTTCAAATAATCACCACACAGAATCATTCGGACAAACTTCTCTCTGTTCTGTGCATTCATCTAGCAGTGTGGAAACTTACTGTTGATTGAGAAGTTCTGAAACACTCTTTCTGTAGAAACTGCAAGCTGCAATTCGGAGCACAAAGGGACCTATAGTAAAAAAAAGAATATCTTCAAATTAAAACTACACAGAAGCATTCTGCCAAACTACTTTCTGGTCTGTGCATTCAACTAGCAGATTTGAAACTTACATTTGATTGAGGACTTTTGAAACACTCTTTCTGTAGAAACTGCAAGTGGACATTCGGCCCACTAAGGGGCCTATAGTGGAAAAAGGAATAACTTCAAATAACAACGGCACAGAATAATGCTGCCAAACATCTTTCTGTTCTGTTCATTCCACTAACAGAGTTGAAATTTACTGTTGATTCAGAAGTTCTGAAATATTCTTTCTGTAGAAACTGCAAGCGGACATTCGGAGCGCTAAGGGGCCTATAGTGGAAAAAGGAATATCTTCAAATAAAAGCTACAAAGAAGCATTCTGCGAAACTACTTTCTGATCTGTGCATTCAACTAACAGAGTTGAACCTTTCTTTTGATTGAGAAGTTCTGAAACTCTCTTTCTGTAAAAACTGCAAGCGGACATTCGGAGGGCTAAGGGGCCTATAGTGGAAAAAGGAATATCTTCAAATAAAAACTACACAGAAGCATTCTGCGAAACTTCTTCCTGATCTGTGCATTCAACTAGCAGAGTTGAACTTTACTTTTGATTGAGTTTTGACACACTCTTTCTGTGGAAACTGCACGGGGTTATTCGGAGCGCTTGGGGTCTATAGTGGAAAAAGGAGTATCTTGAAACAAAAACTACACAGAATAATTCTGCCAAACTTCTTCCTGTTCTGTGCATTCAACTGACAGAGTTGAATATTACTTTTGATCGAGAAGCTCTCAGAGTCTCTTTCTGTAGAAACTGCAAGCGGATTTGCGGAGCGCTAAGAGGCCCATGGTGGAAAAAGTAATATCTTCATATAAGAACTACACAGAAGCATCCTGCGAAACTTCTTTCTGATCTGTGCCTTCAACTAGCAGAGTTGTACCATACTTTTGATTGAGGAGTTTTGAAACACTCTTTCTGTAGAAACTGCCAGGGGACATTCGGAGCGCTAAGGGGCCTATAGTGGAAAAAGGTATATCTTCAAATAAAAACTACACAGAATCATTCTCCCAAACTTCTTTCTGTTCTGTGCATTCAACTAAAAGAGTTGAAGCTTACGGTTGATTGAAAAGTTCTGAAACACTCTTTCTGTAGAAACTGCAAGCGGACATTCGGAGCACTAACGGGCCTATAGTGGAAAAAGGTATATCTTGAAAAAATACTACACAGAATCATACTGCCAAACTTCTTTCTGATCTGTGCACTCATCTAGCAGTGTGGAACCTTACTTTTGATTGAGGAGTTTTGAAACACTCTTTCTGTAGAAACTGCAAGTGGACATTTGGAGGCCTGTGGGACCTATAGTGGAAAAAGGCATATCTTCAAATAAAAACTACACAGAATCATTCTGCCAAACTTATTTCTGTTCTGTGCATTCAACTGGCACAGTTGAACCTTACTGTTGATTGTTAAGTTCTGAAACACTCTTTCTGTAGAAACTAAAATTGGACATTCGGAGCAGTAAGGGGCTTGTAGTGGACAAAGAATTTTCTTCAAATAACAACTACACAGAATCATTCTGCCAATCTTCTTTCGGTTCTGTGCATTCAACTAACAGAGTTGAAACCTGCTGTTGATTGAAAAGTTCTGAAACACTCTTTCTGTAGAAACTGCAAGCGGACATTCAGTGCGCTAAGGAGCCTATAGTGGAAAAATGTATATCTTCAAATTAAAACTAAACAGAAGGATTTTGTGAAACCTTTTTCTGGTCTGTGCATTCAACTAGCACAGGTGAACCTTACTGTTGATTGAGAAGTTCTGAAACACTCTTTCTGTAGAAATTGCCAGCGGATATTTAGAGCCCTAAGGGGCCTATAGTGGAAAAAGGGATATATTCAAATGAAAACTACACAGAATCATTCTGCCAAACTTCTTTCTCTTCTGTGCTTTCAACTAAAATAGTTGAGTCTTACTGTTGATTGAGAAGTTCTGAAACACTCTTTCTGTAGAAACTGCAAGCGGATATTTGGAGCACTATGAGGCCTATAGTGGAAAAATATATATCTTCATATAAAAACTACACAGAATCATTCTTCCCAACTTCTTTCTGATCTGTGCATTCAACTAACAGAGTTGAACCTTACTTTTGATTCAGGAGTTGTGAAACACTCTTTCTGTAGAAACTGGAAGTGGACACACGGAGTGCTAAGGGGCCTACAGTGGAAAAAGGACTATCATCAATAAAAACTACACAGAATCATTCTGACCAAATTCTTTTTGTTCTGTGCATTCAACTAACAGAGGTGAACCTTACTGTTGATTGAGAAGTTCTGAAACACTCTTTCTGTAGCAACTGCAATTGGACATTCGGAGCGCTAATGGGCCAATAGTGGAAAAAGGAATATCTTCAAATTAAAACTACCCAGAAGCATTCTGTGAAACTTCTTTCTGATCTGTGCATTCAATTAGCAGAGTTGAACCTTACTTTGATTGAGGAGCTTAGAAACAGTCATTCTGTATTAAGTGCAAGTGGACATTATGAGCGCTATTGGGCCTATACTAGAAAAAGGAATATCTTTAATTAAAAACTACACAGAATCACTCTGCCAAACTTCGTTCTGTTCTGTGAAATCAACTAACAGAGTTGAACCTTACTTTGATTGAGGAGTTTTGAAACAGTCATTCTGTTTTAAGTGCTAGTGGACATTATGAGCGCTAAGGGGCCTATACTGGAAAAAGGAATATCTTGAATTAAAAACTACACAGAATCATTCTGCCAAACTTCTTTTTGTTCTGTGAATTCAACTAACAGAGTTGAACCTTACTTTTCATTGAGAAGTTCTGAAACTCTCTTTCTGTACAAACTGCAAGCAGACATTCGGAGCGCTAAGTTGCCTATAGTGGAAAAAGGAATATATTCCAATAAAAACCTCACAGAAGCATTCTTCGAAACTTCTCTCTGATGTGTGCATTCAACTAGCAGAGTTGAACCTTACTTTTAATTTTGGAGTTTTCAAACACTCTTTCTGTAGAAACTGCAGGGGGAAATTCGGAGCGCTATAGGGCCTTTGGTGGAAAAGGAATATCTTGAAATTAAAACTACACAGAATCATTCTGCCAAACTTCTTTCTGTTCTGTGCATTCAACTAACAGAATTTAAACTTACTGTTGATTGAGAAGTTCTGAAACACTCTTTCTGTAGAAACTGCAAGCGGAAATTCCCGGCGTTAAGGGGCATACAATGGAAAAAGGAATATCTTCAAATAAAAACTGCACAGAATCATTCTGCCAAACTTCTTTCTGTTCTGTGCATTCAACTAACAGGGTTGAACCTTACTGTTGATTGAGAAGTTCTGGAACTCTCTTTCTGTAGAAACTGCAAGTGGACATTCGGAGAACTATGGGGCCTATAGTGGAAAAAGGAATATTTCAAATGAAAAATTACACAGAAGCATTCTGCGAAACTTCTTTCTCAACTATACATTCAACTAGCAGAATTGAACGTTACTTTTGATTGAGAAGTTGTGAAACTCTTTTTCTGTAGAAACTGCAAGCGGGAATTCTGATCGCTAAGGGCCATATAGTGGAAAAAGGAATATCTTCCAATGAAAACTACACAGAAGCATTCTCCCAAACTTCTTTCTGTTCTGTGCATTCAACTAACACAGTTGAAAGTTACTGTTGACTGAGAAGTTCTGAAACTCTCTTTCTGTAGAAACTGCAAGCGGACATTCGGAGCGCTAAGGGGCCTAGAGTGGAAAAAGGAATATCTTCAAATAAAAACTACACAGAAGCATTCTGCCAAACTTCTTTCTGTTCTGTTCATTCAACTAACAGAGTTGAACCTTAGTGTTGATTGAGAAGTTCTGAAACACTCTTTCTCTAGAAACTTCAAGCGGACAATCCGGGCGTTAAAGGGCATATAGAGGAAAAAGGAATATCTTCAAATAAAAACTACACAGAATCATTCTGCCAAACTTCTTTCTGTTCTGTGCATTCAACTAACAGAGTTGAACCTTGCTTTTGATTGAGAAGTTCTGAAACTCT
>NW_026652585.1:9569-30440 GCF_009828535.3 Hylobates moloch
AACTAACAGAGTTGAACCTTGCTTTTGATTGAGAAGTTCTGAAACTGTCTTTCTGTAGAAATTGCAACCGGACATTTGGAGCGCTAAGGGGCCTATAGTGGAAAAAGGAACATCTTCAAATAATAAGTACACAGAAGCATTCTGCGAAACTTCTTTCTGATCTTTGCATTCAACTAGCAGAGTTGAACTTTACTTTTGATTGAGAAGTTGTGAAACTCTCTTTCTGTAGAAACTGCAAGCGGATATTCGGAGCGCTAAGGGGCCTATAGTGGAAAAAGGAACATCTTCAAATAATAAGTACACAGAAGCATTCTGCGAAACTTCTTTCTGATCTTTGCATTCAACTAGCAGAGTTGAACCTTACTTTTGATTGAGAAGTTGTGAAACTCTCTTTCTGTGGAAACTGCAATTGGACATTCAGAGCGCTAAGGTGCCTATAGTGCAAAAAGGAATATCTTCAAATAACAACTACACTGAATAATTCTGCCAAACTTATTTCTGTTCTGTGCATTCAACTACCAAGTTGAACCTTACTTTTCATTGAGAAGTTGTGAAACTCTCTTTCTGTACAAACTGTAAGCGGACATTCTGAGCGCTAAGGTGAATATAGTGGAAAAAGGAACATCTTCTAATAAAAACTACACAGAAGAATTCTGCGAAACTTCTTCCTGATCTGTGCATTCAACTAGTAGATTTGAACCTTACTTCTGATTTTGAAGTTGTGAAGCTCTCTTTCTGTAGAAACTGCAAGCGGAAATAAGAGCGCTAAGGGGCCTATAGGGGAGAAAGATATATCTTCAAATAAAAACTACACAGAGGCATTCTGCGAAACTACTTTCTGATATGTGCATTCAACTAGCAGAGTTGAACCTAACTTTTGATTGAGGAGTTTTGAAACACTCTATCTGTAGAAACTGCAAGGGGACATTCGGCGCGCTTACGGGCCTATAGTGGAAAAAGGAATATCTTCAAATAAAAACTACACAGAATCATTCTGCAAAACTTCTTTCTGTTCTGTGCATTCAACTAACGGAGTTGAACTTTACTGCTGATTGAGAAGTTCTGAAACACTTTTTGTGTCGAAACTGCAAGTAGATATTCGGAGCACTAAAGGGCCTGTAGTGGAAATAGTTATATCTTCAAATAAAAACTACACAGAATCATTCTGCCAAACTTCTTTCTGATCTGCCGATTCAACTAGCAGAGTTGATTCTTACTTTTGATTGAGTTGTTTTGAAACACTCTTTCTGAAGAAACTGCAAGTGGACATTCGGAGCACTAAGGTGCCTATAGTGGAAAAAGGAATATCTTGAAAGAAAAACTACACAGAATCATTCTGCCAAACTTCTTTATGTTCTGTGCATTCATGTAACAGTGTTGAACCATACTTTTGATGGAGACGTTCTGAAACTCTCTTTCTGTAGAAACTGCAAGTGAAAATTTGGAGCGCTAATGGTCCTTAAGTGGAAAAAGGTATATCTTCAAATAAGAGCTACACAGAAGCATTCTGCGAAACTTCTTTCTCATCTATGCATTCAACTAGCAGAATTGAACCTTACTTTTGATTGAGTAGTTGTGAAAATCTCTTTCTGTAGAAACTGCAAGCAGGAATTCTGATCGCTATGGGGCATATAGTGGAAAAAGGAATATCTTCAAATAAAAACTACACAGAAGCATTCTCCCAAACTTCTTTCTTTTCTGTGCATTCAACTAACAGAGTTGAAAGTTACTGTTGACTGAGAAGTTCTGAAACTCTCTTTCTGTAGAAACTGCAAGCGGACATTCGGAGCGCTAAGGGGCCTAGAGTGGAAAAAGGAATATCTTCAACTAAAAACTACACAGAAGCATTCTGCCAAACTTCTTCCTGTTCTGTGCATTCAACTAACAGAGTTGAACCTTAGTGTTGATTGAGAAGTTCTGAAACACTCTTTCTCTAGAAACTGCAAGCGGACAATCCGGGCGTTAAGGGGCATATAGTGGAAAAAGGAATATCTTCAAATAAAAACTACACAGAATCATTCTGCCAAACCTCTTTCTGTTCTATGCATTCAACTAGCAGAGTTGAACCTTACTTATGATTGAGAAGTTGTGAAACTCTCTTTCTGTGGAAACTGAAATTGGACATTCAGAGCGCTAAGTTGCCTATAGTGCAAAAAGGAATATCTTCAAATAACAACTACACTGAATAATTCTGCCAAACTTATTTCTGTTCTGTGCATTCAACTACCGAGTTGAACCTTACTGTTCATTGAGAAGTTGTGAAACTCTCTTTCTGTACAAACTGTAAGCGGACATTCTGAGCGCTAAGGTGAATATAGTGGAAAAAGGAACATCTTCTAATAAAAATTACACAGAAGAATTCTGCGAAACTAATTCCTGATCTGTGCATTCAACTAGCAGATTTGAACCTTACTTCTGATTTTGAAGTTGTGAAGCTCTCTTTCTGTAGAAACTGCAAGCGGACATAAGAGCGCTAAGGGGCCTATAGGGGAGAAAGGAATATCTTCAAATAAAAACTACACAGAGGCATTCTGCGAAACTTCTTTCTGATCTGTGCATTCAACTAGCAGAGTTCAACCTAACTTTTGATTGAGGAGTTTTGAAACACTCTATCTGTAGAAACTGCAAGGGGCCATTCGGCGTGCTTACGGGCCTATAGTGGAAAAAGGAATATCTTCAAATAAAAACTACACAGAATCATTCTGCCAAACTTCTTTCTATTCTGTGCATTCAACTAACAGAGTTGAACTTTACTGCTGATTGAGAAGTTCTGAAAAACTTTTTGTGTAGAAACTGCAAGCAGATATTCAGAGCACTAAGGGTCCTGTAGTGGAAAAATGTATGTCTTCAAATAAAAACTACACAGAATCATTCTGCCAAACTTCTTTCTGATCTGCCCTTTCAACTAGCAGAGTTGAATCTTACTTTTGATTGAGTTGTTTTGAAACACTCTTTCTGAAGGAACTGCAAGTGGACATTCAGAGCACTAAGGGGCCTATAGTGGAAAATGGAATATCTTGAAAGAAAAACTACACAGAATCATTCTGCCAAACTTCTTTATGTTCTGTGCATTCATGTAACAGTGTTGAACCTCACTTTTGATGGAGACGTTCTGAACCTCTCTTTCTGTAGAAACTGCAAGTGAAAATTTGGAGCGCTAATGGTCCTTAAGTGGAAAAAGGTATATCTTCAAATAAGAACTACACAGAAGCATTCTGCGAAACTTCTTTATCATCTATGCATTCAACTAGCAGAATTGAACCTTACTTTTGATTGAGAAGTTGTGAAACTCTCTTCCTGTAGAAACTGCAAGCGGGAATTCTGATCGCTAAGGGACAAATACTGGAAAAAGGAATATCTTCAAATAAAAACTACACAGAAGCATTCTGTGAAACTTCTTTCTGATCTGTGCATTCAACTAGCAGAGTCGAACCTTACTTTTGCTTGAGGAGTTTTGAAACCCTCTTTCTGTAGAAACTGGAAGGGGACAATCGGAGCGCTAAAGGGCCTATAGTGGAAAAAGGAATATCTTCAAAAAAAACTACACAGAATCATTCTGCCAAACTTCTTTCTGTTCTGTGCATTCAACTAACAGAGTTGAAACTTACTGTTGATTGTGAAGTTCTGAAACACTCTTTCTGTAGAAACTGCAAGCGGATATTTGGAGCACTAAGAGGCCTATAGAGGAGAAATGTATCACTTCATATAAAAACTACACAGAATCATTCTGCCAAACCTCTTTCTTATCTGTGCATTCAACTAACAGAGTTTAACCTTACTTTCGATTGAGAAGTTCTGGAACTCTCTTTCTGTAGAAACTGCAAGCGGACATTCGGAGCGCTAAGGGGCCTATAGTGGAAAAAGTAATATTTCAAATAAAAACTACACAGAAGCATTCTTCGAAACTTTTTTCTGATCTGTGCATTCAACTAGCAGAGTTGAACCTTTCTTTTGATTCAGGAGTTGTGAAACACTCTTTCTGTAGAAACTGGAACCGGATATATGGAGCGCTAAGGGGCCTTTAGTGGTTAAAGGATTATTTCAAATAAAAACTACACAGAAGCATTCTGCAAAACTTTCTCATCTATGCATTCAACAAGCAGAATTGAACGTTACTTTTGATTGAGAAGTTGTGAAACTCTTTCTGTGTAAACTACAAGCGGACTTTCGTAGCGCTAATAGGCCTATAGTGGAAAAAGGAATATCTTGAAATAAAAACAACACAGAATCATACTGCCAAACTTCTTTCTGTTCTGTGCATTCAACTAACAGAGTTAAACATTACTTTTGATTGAGAAGTGAAACTCTCTTTCTGTAGAAACTACAAGCGGACATTCGGAGCGCTAAGGGCCCTATAGTGGAAAAAGGAATATCTTCAAATTACAACTACACAGAAGCTTTCTGCCAAACATCTTTCTGTTCTGTGCATTCAAGTAACAGAGTTGAACTTTACTGTTGATCGAGAAGTTCTGAAACAATCTTTCTGTAGAAACTGCAAGGTGACATTCCGAGCACTAAGGGGCCTATACTGGAAAAAGGAATATCTTCAAATTAAAACTACACAGAAGCTTTCTGCCAAACTTCTTTCTGTTCTGTGCATTCAACTAACAGAGTTGAACCTTACTTTTGATAGAGAAGTTTTGAAATTCTCTTTCTGTAGAAACTGCAAGCGGACATTGTAAGCGCTAAGGTGCCAATAGTGGAAAAAGTAACATCTTCAAATAAAAACTACACAGAAGCATTCTGCGAAACTTCTTTCTGATCTGTACATTCAACTTACACAGTGGAACCTTACTTTTGATTGAGAAGTTTTGAAACTCCCTTTCTGTAGAAACTGCAAGCGGACATTCGGAGCGTTAAGGGGCCTATAGTCGAAAAAGGAATATCTCCACATTAAAACTACACAGAAGCGTTCTGTGAAACTTCTTTCTGATCTGTGCATTCAATTCGCGGAATTGAACCTTACTTTTGATACAGGGGTTTTGAAAACCCTTTCTGTAGAAAGTGTAAGTGGACAGTCTGAGCGCTAAAGGGCCTATAGTGGAAAATGGAATAACTTGAATTAAAAACTACACAGAATCATTCTGCCAAACTTCTTCCTGTTCTTGAAATTTTTTTGGTTTTTTTTTTAAAAACTTTTTCTGTAGAAATGAAAGGGACATTCGACGGTATGGATCCTACATGGAAAAAGGACACAGAATCATTCTGCCAAACTTCTTCCTGTTCTGTGCATTCAACTAACAGAGCTGAACCTTACTTTTCATTGAGAAGTTCTGAAACTCTCTTTCTGTACAAACTGCAAGCGGACATTCGGAGCGCTATGGGGACTATAGTGGAAAAAGGAATATCTTCAAATAAAAACTACACAGAAGCTTTCTGCGAAACTTCTTTCTGATCTGTGCATTAAGCTAAGAGAGTTGAACCTTACTTTTGATTGAGACGTTCTGAAACACTCTTTCTGTAAAAAGTGCAAGCGGATATTTGGAACGCTAACGGGCCTATAGTGGAAAAAGGAATATCTTCAAATAAAAACTACACAGAAGCTTTCTGCGAAACTTCTTTCTGATCTGTGCATTAAGCTAGGAGAGTTGAACCTTACTTTTGATTGAGAAGTTCTTAAACACTCTTTCTGTAAAAAGTGCAAGCGGACATTCGGAGCGCTAGGGGGCCTATAGTGGAAAAAGGAATATCTTCAAATAAAAACTACCCAGAATCATTCTGTGAAACTTCTTTCTTATCTGTGCATACAATCAGCAGAGTTGAACATTTCTTTCGATTTAGGAGTTTTGAAACACTGTTTCTGTAGAAACTGCAAGGGGACATTCGGAGCGCTGTGGATCCTACAGTGGAAAAAAGAATATCTTCCAATAAAAACTACAGAGAAGCATTCTGCCAAACTTCTTTCTGTTCCGTGCATTCGACTAACAGAGTTGAACCTTACTGTTGATTGTTAAGTTCTGAAACACTCTTTCTGTAGAAACTGCAAGCGGACATTCCGGGCGTTAAGGGGCAAATAGTGCAAAAAGGAATATCTTCAAATAAAAACTACACAGAAGCATTCTGCCAAACTTCTTTCTGTTCTGTGCATTCAACTAACAGAGTTGAACCCTACTGTTGATTGAGAAGTTCTGAAACACTCTTTCTGTAGAAACTGTAAGCGGACATTCGGAACACTGAGGGGCCTATAGTGGAAAAAGCAATATCTTCAAATTAAAACTACACAGAAGCATTCTGTAAAACTTCTTTCTGATCTGGGCATTCAACTGGCAGAGTTGAAACTTACTTTTGATTGAGGAGTTTCGAAAAACTCTTTCTGTAGAAACTGCAAGTGGACATTTGGAGCACTAAGCTTCCTATAGTGGAAAAAGATAACATCTTCAAATAAAAACTACACAGAATCATTCTGCCAAACTTCTTTCTGATCTTTGCATTCAACTAGCAGAGTTGAACTTTACTTTTGATTGAGAAGTTGTGAGACTATCTTTCTGTAGAAACTGCAAGTGGATATTCGGAGGGCTAAGGGGCCTATATTGGAAAAAGGAATATCTTGAAATAAGAACTACACAGAAGCATTCTGCGAAACTGCTTTCTGATCTGTGCGTTCAACTAGCAGAGTTCAACCTTACTTTTGATTGAGGAGTGTTGAAACGCTCTTTCTGTAGAAACTGGATGGGAACAATCGGACTGCTAAGGGGCCTATAGTGGAAAAAGAAATATCTTCAAAAAAAACTACGCAGAATCATTCTGCCAAACTTCTCTCTGTTCTGTGCATTCAACTCACAGAGTTGAACCTTACTGTTGATTGAGAAGTTCTGAAACACACTTTCTGTGGAAACTGCAAACCGACATTTGGAGCACTAAGGGGCCTATAGTGGAAAAAGATATATCTTCAAATGAATACTACACAGAATCATTCTGCGAAACTTATTTCTGTTCTGTGCATTCAACTAACAGAGTTGAACCTTACTGTTGATTGAGAAGTTCTGAAACACTCTTTCTGTAGAAACTGCAAGCGGACATTTGGAGCACTAAGGGGCCTATATTGGAAAAAGGTATATCTTCAAATGAAAAGTACACAGAAGCATTCTGCGAAACTTCTTTCTGATCTATGCATTCAGCTAGCAGAGTTGAACTTTACTTATGATTGAGAAGTTGTGAAACTCTCTTTCTGTAGAAACTGCAAGCGGATATTCGGAGCGCTAAGCGGCCTATAGCGGAAAAAGAAATATCTTCAAATAACAACTACACAGAATCATTCTGCCAAACTTCTTTGTGTTCTGTGCATTCAACTAACACAGTTGAACCTTATTTTTGATTGAGAAGTTCTGAATCTCTCTTTCTGTAGAAACTGCAAGCGGACATTCAGAGCGCTAAGGGGCCTATAGTGGAAAAAGAAATATCTTCCAATAAAAACTACACAGAATCATTCTGCCAAACTTCTTTCTTTTCTGTTCATTAAGCTAACAGAGACAAAACTTACTGTTGATTGAGAACTTCTGAAACACCCTGTCTGTAGAAACTGCAAGCGGACATTCAGAGCGCTAAGGGGCCTACCGTGGAAAAAGGAATATCTTTAATAAAAACAACACAGAATCATTCTGCCAAACTTCTTTCTCTTCTGTGCATTCAAATAACAGAGTTGAACCATACTGTGCATTGAGAAGTTCTGAAACACTCTTTCTGTAGAAACTGCAAATGGACATTCGGAGCGCTAATGGGCCAATAGTGGAAAAAGGAGTATATTCAAATTAAAACTACACGGAACCATTCTGTGAAACTTCTTTCTGATCTCTGCATTCAACTAGCAGAGGTGAACCTTACTTTTGATTGAGGAGTTTTGAAGCACTCCTTCTGTAGGAACTGCACGGGGACATTTGGAGCGCTAAGGGGCCTATAGTGAAAAAAGGAATATCTTGAAATAAAAACTACACAGAATCATTCTGCCAAAATTCTTCCGTTTCTGTGCATTCATCTAAAAGAGTTGAACCTTACTTTTCATTGAGAAGTTCTGAATGTCGCTTTCTGTACAAACTGCAAGTGGACATTCAGAGGGCTAAGGGGCCTATAGTGGAAAAAGGAACATCTTCGAATAAAAAGTACACAGAAGCATTCTGCGAAACTTCTTTCTGATCTGTGTATTCAACTAACAGAGTTCAACCTTACTTTTGATTGAGAAGTTGTGAAACTCCCGTTCTGTAGAAACTGGAAGCGGAAATTCGGAGCACTAATGGGCCTATAGTGTAAAAAGGAATATCTTCAAGTAAAAACTACACAGAAGCATTCCTCCAAACTTCTTTCTGATCTTTGAATTCAACTACCAGCGTTGAACCTTACTTTTGATTGAGAAGTTGTGTAATTCTTTTTATGTAGAAACTGCAAGCGGACATTTGGAGCTCAATGGGGCCAGTAGAAGGAAAAGTACTATCTTCTAATAAAAACTACACAGAAGAATTTTGCGAAACTCCTTTCTGATCTGGGCATTCAACTAGCAGAGTGGAAACTTACTTTTGATTGAGGAGTTTTGAAACACTCCTTCTGTAGAAACTGCAAGTGGACATTCGGAGCACTAAGGGTCCTATAGAGGAAAAAGGAATTTCTAGAAATAAAAACGACACAGAATCATTCTGCCAAAATTCTTTCTGTTCTGTGCATTCAAATAACAGAGTTGAACACTACTGTTCATTGAGAAGTTCTGAAACACTCTTTCAACTAACATTCAACTAACAGTGTTGAACATTACTGTTGATTGAGAAGTTCTGAAACACTCTTTCTGTAGACACTGCAAGCGGACATTCGGAGCACAGAGGGGCCTAAAGAGGAAAAAGGAATATCTTCAAATTAAAACTACACAGAAGCATTCTGCGAAACTTTTTTCTTATCTGTGCATTCATCTTACACAGTTGAACCTTACTTTTCATTGAGAAGTTCTGAAAATCCCTTTCTGTACAAACTGTAAGCGGGCATTCTAAGCGCTAAGGTGCCTATAGTGGAAAAAGGAGCATCTTCTAATAAAAAGTACACAGATTAATTCTGTGAAACTTCTTCCTGATCTGTGCATTCAACTAGCAGATTTGAAACTTACTTTCGATTTTGAAGTTGTGAAACTCTCTTTCTGTAGAAACTGCAAGCGGACATAAGAGCGTTAAGGGGCCTATAGTGGAGAAAGGAATATCTTCAAATAAAAACTACAAAGAAGCATTCTGTGAAACTTCTTTCTGATCTGTGTATTCAACTGGCAGAGTTGAACCTAACTTTTGATTGAGGAGTTTTGAAACACTCTATCTGTAGAAACTGAAAGGGGACATTCAAAGCGCTAAGGGGCCTATAGTGGAAAAAGGAGTATCTTCAAATAAAAACTACACAGAATCATTCTGCCAAAATTCTTTCTGTTCTGTGCATTCAACTAACAGAGTTGAATCTTACTGTTGATTGGGAAGTTCTGAAACACTCTTTCTTTACAAATTGCAAGCGGATATTCAGAGCACTAAGAGGCCTATAGTGGAAAAATAAATATCTTCATATAAAAACTACACAGAATCATTCTGCCAAACTTCTTTCTGTTCTGTGAATTCAACTACCAGAGTTGAACCTTACTTTTGATAGAGAAGTTCTGGAACTCTCTTTCTGTAGAAACTGCAAGCGGACATTCAGAGCGCTGAGGGGCCTAAAGTGGAAAAAGGATTATTTCAAATAAAAACTACGCAGAAGCATTCTGCGAAACTTTTTTCTGATTTGTGCTTTCAACTAGCAGAGTTGAACCTTACATTTGATTCAGGAGTTGTGAAACACTCTTTTTGTAGAAACTGGAAACGGATATACCGAGTGCTAAAGGGCCTATGGTGGAAAAAGGTATATCTTCAATAAAACCTACACAGAATCATTCTGCCAAACTTCTTTCTGTTCTGTGCATTCAACTATCAGGGTTGAACCTTACTGTTGATTGAGGAGTTCTGAAACACTCTTTATGGAGAAACTGCAAGGGGACATTCGGAGCACTAAGGGGCCTATAGTGGAAAAAGGTGTATCTTCCATTTAAACTACACAGAAGCAATCTGTGAAACTACTTTCTGGTCTGTGTATTCAACTAGCAGAGTTGAACCTTACTTTTGATTGAGGAGTTTGAAACATTCTTTATTTTGAAACTCCAAGTGGACATTCAGTGCACTAAGTGGCTTATAGTGTAAAAAGGAATATCTTCAAATAACAACTACCCAGAATCATTCTGCCAAGCTTCTTTCTGTTCTGTGCATTCAACTGAGTTGAACCCTGTTGTTAATTGAGAAGTTCTGAAACACAATTTCTTTCGAAGCTGCAAGCGGACATTCGGAGCGCTAAGGGTCTTATAGTGTAAAAAGTAACATCTTCAAATAGAAACTACAGAGAAACATTCTGCGGAACTTCTTTCTCATCTGTGCATTCAACTAGCAGAATTGAACGTTACTTTTGATTGAGAATTTGTGAAACTCTCTTTCTGTAGAAGCTGCAAGCGGACATTCGGAGCGCTAATGGGCCTATAGTGGAAAAAGGAATACCTTGAAATAAAAACTACACAGAATCATTCTGCCAAACTTCTTTCTGTTCTGTGCATTCAACTAAGGGAGTTGAACCTTACGGTTGATAGAGAAGTTCTGAATCACTCTTTCTGTAGAAACTGCAAGCGGACATTCGTAGCACTAAGGGGCCTATAGTGGAAAAAGGAATAACTTCAAATAACAACTACACAGAAGCATTCTGTGAAACGTCTTCCTGATCTGTGCATTGAACTAGCACAGTTGAACCTTACTTTTGATTGAGAAGTTGTGAAACTCTCTTTCTCTAGAAACTACAAGCGGACATTCGGTGCGCTAAGGGGCCTATAGTGTAAAAAGGAATATCTACAAATAAAAACTACACAGAAGCATTCTGCCAAACTTCTTCCTGTTCTGTGCATTTAACTAACAGAGTTGAACTTTACTGTTGATTGAGAAGTTCTGAAAATGTCTTTCTGTAGAAACTGCAAGTGACATTCGGAGCACTAAGGGGCCTATAGTGGAAAAAGGAATATCTTTAACTTAAAACTACACAGAAGCTTTCTGCCAAACTTTTTTCTGTTCTGTGCATTCAACTAACAGAGATGAACCTTACTTTTGATAGAGAAGTTTTGAAACTCTCTTTCTGTAGAAACTGCAAGCGGACATTGGAATTGCTAAGGTGCCTATAGCGGAAAAATTAGCATCTTCAAATAAAAACTACACAGAAGCATTCTGCGAAACTTCTTTCTGATCTGTGCATTCAACTTACACAGTTGAACCTTACTTTTGATTGAGAAGTTTTGAAACTCCCTTTCTGTAGAAACTGCAAGCGGACATTCGGAGCGCTAAGGGGCCTATTGTGGAAAAAGGTATATCTTCAAATTAAAACTACACAGAAGCATTCTGTGAAACTTCTTTCTGATCTGTGCATTCAACTGGCAGAGTTGAACGTTACTTTTGATTCAGGAGTTTTGAAAAACCCTTTCTGTTGAAAGTGTAAGAGGACAGTCTAAGCGCTAAGGGGCTTATAGTGGAAAATGGAATATCTTGAATTAAAAACTACACAGAATCATTCTGCCAAACTTCTTTCTGTTCTGTGCATTCAACTAACAGAGTTGAACGTTACTTTTCATTGGAAGTTCTGAAACTCTCTTTCTGTACTAACTGCAGGAGGACATTCGGAGCGCTAAGGGGCCAATAGTGGAAAAAGGAATATCTTCAAAGAAAAACAACACAGATGCTTACTGCGAAACTTCTTTCTGATATGTGCATTAAGCTAAGACAGTTGAACCTTACTTTTGATTGAGAAGTTCTGAAACACTCTTTCTGTAAAAAGTGCAAGCGGACATTTGGAGCGCTAAGGGGCCTATAGTGGAAAAAGGAATACCTTCAAATTAAAACTACCCAGAATCATTCTGTGAAACTTCTTTCTCATCTGTGCATTCAATCAGCAGAGTTGAACCTTTCTTTTGATTTAGGAGTTTTGAAACACTGTTTCTGTAGAAACTGCAAGGGAACATTCGGAGCGCTATGTATCCTACAGTGGAAAAAGGAATATCTTCCAATAAAAACTACAGAGAAGCATTCTGCCAAACTACTTTCTGTTCCGTGTATTCACCTAACAGAGTTGAACCTTACTATTGATTGTTAAGTTCTGAAACACTCTTTCTGTAGAAACTGCAAGCAGACATTCCGGGCGTTAAGGGGCAAATAGTGCAAAAAGGTATATCTTCAAATAAAAACTACACAGAAGCATTCTGCCAAACTTCTTTCTGTGCTGTGCATTCAACTAACAGAGTTGAACCTTACTGTTGATTGAGAAGTTCTGAAACACTCTTTCTGTAGAAACTGTAAGCGGACATTCGGAACCCTGAGGGCCCTATAGTGGAAAAAGGAATACCTTCAAATTAAAACTACACAGAAGCATTCCGTGAAACTTCTTTCTGATCTGTGCATTCAACTAGCAGAGTTCAACCTTACTTTTGATTGAGGAGTTTTGAAAAACTCTTTCTGTAGAAACTGCAAGTGGACATTCGGAGCACGAAGGTGCCTATAGTGGAAAAAGTAACACCTTCAAATAAAAACTACAAAGAATCATTCTGCCAAACTACGTTCTGATCTTTGCATTCAACTAGCGGAGGTGAACCATACTTTTTATTGAGCAGTTCTGAAACACTCTTTCTGTAGAAACTGCAAGTGGACATTCGGAGCACTAAGGGGCATAGAGTGGAAAAAGGAATATCTTCAAATAAAAACTACACAGAATCATTCTGCCAAACTTCTTTCTCTTCCAGGCATTCAACTAACAGAGTTGAACCTTACTTTTGATTGAGCAGTTCTGAAACACTCTTTCTTTAGAAAATGCAATTGGACATACTGAGTGTTAAGGGACTTAGAGTGGAAAAAGGAATATCTTCAAATGAAAACTACACAGAAGCATTCTGTGAAACTTCTTTCTGTTCTGTGCATTCACCAAACAGAGTTGAAACATACTTTTGCTTGAGCAGTTCTGAAACACTCTTTCTGTAGGAACTGCAAGTTGAAATGCAGTTCGCAATGGGGCTATAGGTGAAAAAGGAATATCTTCCAATAAAAACTACACAGAAGCATTCTGTGAAACTTCTGTGTGTTCTGTGCATTGAACTAACAGAGTTGAAACTTACTTTTGATTGTACAGTTCTGAAACACTCTTTCTGTAGAAACTGCAAGTGGACATTTGGAGCGCCAAGGGGCCTATAGTGGTAAAAGCAATATCTACAAATGAAAACTACACAGAAGTATTCTGTGAAACTACTTTCTGTTCTGTGCATTCAACTAACAGAGTGGAAACTTACTTTTGAGTTAGCTGTTCTGAAACACTTTCTGTAGAAACTGCAAGTGGACATACGGTGTGCTAAGTTGCCTATAGGTGAAAAAGGATTACCTTCAAATAAAAACTACTCAGAAGAGTTCTGTGAAACTTCTTTCTGTTCTATGCTTTCAACTAACAGAGTTGAACCTTAGTTTTGATTGAGCAGTTGCGAAACACTCTTTCTGTAGAAACTGCAAGTGGACATACGGAGTGCCAAGAGACTTATAGTGGAAAAAGTTATATCTTCAAATCAAAACTACACAGAAGCATTCTGTGAAACTTCTTTCTGTTTTGTGAATTCAACTAACAGAGTTGAACCTTACTATTGATTAAGCAGTTGTGAAAGACCCTTTCTGTAGAAACTGCAAGTGGATACACAGATTCCTAAGGGACCTATAGTGGAAAAAGGAATATCTTCAAAAAAACTACACAGAAGCATTCTGTGAAACTTCTTTCTCTTCCATGCATTGAACTAACAGAGTTGAACCTTACTTTTTATTGAGCAGTTCTGAAACTCTCTTTCTGTAGAAATTGCAAGTGGACAATCGGAGTGGTAAGGGGCCTAGAGTGGAAAAAGAAATATCTTAAACTAAAAACTGCACAGAATATTCTGTGAAAGTTCTCTCTGTTCTGTGCATTCAACTAACAGAGTTGAACCTTACTTTTGATTGAGCAGTTCTGAAACTCTCCTTCTGTAGAAACTGCAAGTGGACAATCGGAGTGCTAAGGGGCCTAGAGTGAAAAAAGGAATATCTTAAAATAAAAACTGCACAGAATATTCTGTGAAACTTCTTTCTGTTCTATGAATTCAACTAACAGAGTTGAACCTTACTTTTGATTGAGCAGTTCTGAAACATTCTTTCTGTAGAAACTGCAAGGGGACATGCGGAGCGCAAAGGGGCCTATAGTGGAAAAAGGAATATCTTCAAATAAAAACTACACAGAAGCATTCTCTGAATCTTCTTTCTGTTCTATGCATTCAACTAACAGAGTTGAACCTTACTTTTGATTGAGCAGTTCTGAAACACTCTTTCTGTGGAAACTGCTAGTTTAAATTCGGTGCCCTAAGGGTCCTATAGTGGAAAAAGGACTTTCTTCAAATGAGAACTACACAGAAGCATTCGGTGAAACTACTTTCGGTTCTGTGAATTCAACCAAAAGAGTTGAACATTACTTTTGATTCAGCAGTTCTGAATCACTCTTTCTGTAGAAACTGCAAGTGGATATTCCGGGTGCTAAGGGGTCTACACTGAAAAAGGAATATCTTCAAATAAAAACCACACAGAAGCATTCTGTGAAACTCCATTCTGTTCTGTGAATTCAACTAACAGAGTTGAACATTACTTTTGATTGAGCAATTCTGAAACACTCTTGCTGTAGAAACTGCAATGTGATATTCCGAGCGCTGAGGGGCCTGTAGTGGAAAAAGGATTATCTTCAACTAAAAACTACACAGAAGCATTCTGTGAAACTTCTTTCTGTTCTGTGAATTCGACTAACATAGTTGAACCGTACTTTTGATTGAGCAGTGCTGAAACACACTTTCTGTAGAAACTACAAGTGGACACGCCAAACGAAAGGGACATATAGTGGAAAAAGGAATATCTTCAAATAAAAACAACACAGAAGCATTCTGTGAAACTTCTTTCTGTTCTATACATTCCACTAACAGAGTTGAAACTTACTTTTGATTTAGCTGTTCTGAAACACTTTCTGTAGAAACTGCTAGTGGACATACGGAGTGCTAAGGTGCCTTTAGTGGAAAAAGGAATATGTTCAAATAAAAACTACTCAGAAGCATTCTGTGAAACTTCTTTCTGTTCTATGCTTTCAACTAACAGAGTTGAACCTTAGTTTTGATTGAGCAGTTGTGAAACACTCTTTCTGTAGAAACTGCAAGTGGACATACGGAGAGTCAAGGGACTTATATTGGAAAAAGCTGTATCTTCAAATCAAAACTACACAGAAGCATTCTGTGAAATTCCTTTCTCTTCTGTGCATTCAACTAACAGAGTTGAACTTTACTTTTGATTAAGTAGTTGTGAAAGACCCTTTCTGTAGAAACGGCAAGTGGACACACAGAGTGCTAAGGGACCTATAGTGGAAAAAGGAATATCTTCAAATAAAAACTACACAGAAGCATTCTGTGAAACACCTTTGTGTTCCATCAATTCAACTAACAGAGTTGAACCTTACTTTCGATTGAGCAGTTCTGAAACACTCTTTCTGTGGAAAGAGCAAGTGGTGTTTCGGAGTGCTAAGGGGCCTATAGTGGAAAAAGGAATATCTTCAAAAAAAACTACACAGAAGCATTCTGTGAAACTTGTTTCTGTTTTGTGCATTCAACTAACGGAGTTCAACCTTACTATTGATAGAGCAGTTCTGAAGCACTCTTTCTGTGGAAACTGCAGGTGGACATTCGGAGGTCTAAGGGGCCTATAGTGGAAAAAAGATCATCTTCAAATAAAACTACACAGAAGCATTCTGTGAAATTTCTTTCTGTTCTGTGCATTCAACTGACAGAGTTCTACCTTACTTTTGATAGAGCAGTTCTGAAACACTCTTTCTGTGGAAACTGCAGGTGGACATTCAGAGCGCAAATGGGCCTTTAGTGGAAAAAGGAATATCTTTAAATAAAAACTACAAGGGAGCATTCTGTGAAAATTCTTTCTGTTCTGTGCATTCAACTAACAGATTTGAACCTTAATTTTGATTGAGCAGTTCTGAAACACTGTTTCTGGAGAAACTACAAGTGGACATACGCAGTGCTAAGGGACCTGTAGTGGAACAAGTAATATCTCCAAATAAAAACTACACTGAAGCATTGTGTGAAGCTTCTTTCTGTTCTGTGCATTCAACTAACAATGTTGAAACTTAATTTTGATTGAGCAGTTCTGAGAAACTCTTTCTGTAGAAACTGAGAGTGGACAAGCCGAACGCAAAGGGGCCTATAGTGGAAAAAGGAATATTTTCAAATAAAAACAACACAGAAGAATTCGTTGAAACGTCTCTCTGTTCTGTGCATTCAAGTAATGGAGTTGAACCTTACTTTTGATTGAGCAGTTCCGCAACACTCTCTCTGTAGAAACTGCAAGTGGACATTCAGAGCGCTAAGGGGCCTAGAGTGGAAAAAGGAATATCTTCAAATAAAAACTACTCAGAAGCATTATGTGAAACTTCCTTCTGTTCTGTGTATTCAGCTAAAAGAGTTCAACCTTACTTTTGATAGAACGGTTCTGAAACACTCTTTCTGTGGAAACTGCAGGTGGACATTCGGAGCGCTAAGGGGCCTAAAATGGAAAAAGGAATATCTTCAAATAAAAACTACACAGAAGCCTTCTGTGAAACTTCTTTCTGTTCTATGCATTCAACTAACAGAGTTGAACCTTACTTTTGATTGAGTAGTTCTGAAACTCTATTTCTGTAGAAACTGCAAGTGGACATACGGAGAGCTAAAGGTGGTACAGTCTAAAAAGGAATATCTTCAAATAAAAACTACACAGAAGCATTCTGTGAAACTCCTTTCTGTTCTGTGAATTCAACTAACAGAGTTGAACATTACTTTTGATTGAGCAGTTATGAAACAGTCTTTCTGTAGAAACTACAAATGGATATTACAAGCGCTAACGGGTCTATACTGGAAAAAGGAATATCTTAAAATAAAAACTACACAGAAGCATTCTGTGAAACTTCTTTCTGTTCTGTGCATTCAACTAACAGAGTTGAAATTCACTATTGATTGAGAAGTTCTGGTACACTCTTTCTGTGGAAACTGCAAGTGGACATTCAGAGCGCTAAGGGTCTTATAGTGGAAAAAGGAATATCTTCAAATAAAAACTACACAGAAGCATTCTGTGAAACTTCTTTCTGTTCTGTGAATTCAACTAAAAGAGATGAACATTACTTTTGATAGAGCAGTTCTGAAATACTCTTTCTGTAGAAACTGCAAGTGGACATTCTGAGCGCTAAGGGGCCTATAAAGGAAAAAGGAATATCTTTAAATAAAAACTACTCAGAAGCATTCTGTGAAATTACGTACTGTTATGTGCATTCAACTAACAGAGTTGAACCTTACATTTGATTTAGCAGTTCTGAAACACACTTTCTGCAGAAACTGCAAGTGGACATTTGGAGCGCTAAGGGGCCTATAGTGGAAAAAGGAATATCTTCAAATAAAAACTACACAGAAACATTCTGAGAAACTTCTTCCTGTTCTATGCATTCAACTTACAGAGTTGAACCTTACTTTTGATTGAGGAGTTCTGAAACACTGTTTCTGTAGAAACTGCAAGTGGACATACGGAGGGCTAAGGGACCTCTGGTGGAAAAAGCAATATCTTCAAATAAAAACTACACAGAATCATTCTGTGAAACTTCTTTCTCTTCTGTGCATTCAAGAGAGTTGAAACTTACTTTTGATTGAGCAGTTCTGAAACATTCTTTCTGTAGAAATTGCAAGTGGACATGCGGAACGCAAAGGGGCCCATAGTGGAAAAAGGAATATCTTCAAATCAAAACAACACAAAATCTTTCTGTGAAACTTCTCTCTGTTCTGTGCATTCAACTAACAGAGTTGAACATTACTTTTGATTGAGCAGTTCCGACACACTCTTTCTGTAGAAACAGCAAGTGGACGGTCAGAGCACTAAGGGGCCTAGAGTCGAAAAAGGAATATCTTCAAATGAAAACTACACAGAAGCATTCTGTGAAACACCTTTCTATTCTGTGCTTGCAACTAACAGAGATGAACGTTAGTTTTGATTGAGCAGTTGTGGAACACTCTTTCTGTAGAAACTGCAAGTGGATATTCTGAGCGCTAAGGGGCCTATAGTGGAAAAACGAATATCTTCAAATAAAAAATACACAGAAGCATTCTATGAAACTCCGTACCGTTAAGTGCATTCAACTAACAGAGTTATACCTTACTTTTGATTTAACAGTTCTGAAACACTCTTTCTGCAGAAACTGCAAGTGGACATTCTGAGCCCTAAGGGGCCTATACTGGAAAACGGAATATCTTCAAATAAAAACTACACAGAAGGATTCTGTGAAACTTCCTTCAGTTCTATGCATTCAACTAACAGAGATGAACTTACATTTGATTGAGCAGTTCTGAAACACTTTCTGTAGAAACTGCAAGTGGACATACGGTGTGCTAAGGAACATATAGTGGAAAAGAAATATCTTCAAATCAAAGCAACGCAGAAGCATTCTGTGAATCTTCTCTTTGTTCTCTGCATTCAACTAACAGTGTTGAAATTTACTTTGGATTGAGCAGTTCCGAAACATTCTTTCTGTAGAAACTGCAAGTGGACTTTATGAGCTCTAAGGGGCCTATAGTGGAAAAAGCAATATCTTCAAATAAAAACTACACAGGAGCATTGTGTGAAACATTTTTCTGTTCTGTGCATGCAACTAACAGAGATGAACTTTGCTTTTGATTGAGCAGTTCTGAAACACTCTTTCTGTAGAAATTGCACATGGACATTCTGAGCGTTCAGGGGCCAACAGTGGAAAAAGGAATATCTTCAAATAAAAACTACACAGAAGCATTCTTTGAAACTACGTACTTTTATGTGCATTCAACTAACAGAGTGTGAACTTACTTTTGACTGAGATGTTCTGAAACACTCTTTCTGTAGAAAGTGCAAGTGGACACTCGGAGCGCTAAGGGGCCTATAGTGGAAAAAGGAATAACTTCAAATAAAAACTACACAGAAGCATTCTGCGAAACTTCTTTCTGATCTTTGCATACAACTATCAGGGTTGAACCTTACTTTTGATGGAGCAGTTCTGAAACACTCTTTCTGTAGAAACTGCAAGTGGAATTTCGGAGTGCTAAAGGGCTTACAGTGGAAAAAGGAATATCTTCAAATATAACTACACAGAAGCATTCTGTGAAACTCTTTTCTGTTCTGTGCATTCAACTGACAGAGTTCAACCTTACTTTTGGTAGAGCAGTTCTGAAGCACTCTTCCTGTGGAAACTGAAGGTTGACTTTCGGAGCGCTATGTGGCCTATAGTGGGAAAAGGAATATGTTTAAATAAAAACTACAAGGAAGCATTCTGTGAAAATTCTTCCTGTTCTGTGCATTCAACTAACAGAGTTGAACATTAATTTTGATTGAGCAGTTCTGAAACACTGTTTCTGTAGAAACTGCAAGTGGACATACGGAGGGCTAAGGGACCTCTGGTGGAAAAAGGAATATCTTCAAATAAAAACTACACAGGAGCATTGTGTGAAGCTTCTTTCTGTTCTGTGCATTAAACTAACAGAGTTGAAACTTAGTTTTGATTCAGTAGTTCTGATAAACTCTTTCTGTAGAAACTGCCAGTGAACAAGCTGAACGCAAAGGGGCCTATAGTGCAAAAAGAAATAACTTCAAATAAAAACAACACTGAAGCATTCTGTGAAACTTCTCTCTGTTCTGTGCATTGAAGTAACAGAGTTGAACCTTACTTTTGATTGAGCAGTTCCGAAACACTCTCTCTGTAGAAACTGCAATTGGACATACATAGCGCTAAGGGGCATATAGTGGAAAAAGAAATATCTTCAAATAAAAACTACTCAGAAGCATTCTGTGAAACATCTTTCTGTTCTGTGCGTGCAAGTAACAGAGATGTACCTTACTTTTTATTGAGCAGTTCTGAAACACTCTTTCTGTAGAAACTGCAAGTGGATATTCTGAGCGCTAAGGGGCCTATAATGTAAAAAGGTATATATTCAAATAAAAACTACACAGAAGCATTCTGTGAAAATTCTTTCTGTTCTGTGCATTCAACTTACAGAGTTGAACTTCACTTTTGATTGATAAATTCTGAAACACTCTTTCTGTGGAAAATGCAAGTGGACATTCACAGGGCTAAGGGGCCTATAGTGGAAAAAGTAATGTCTTCAAATAAAAAACTACACAGAATCATTCGGTGAAACTTCTTTCTATTCTATGCATTGAACTAACAGAGTTGAACCTTACTTTTGATTGAGCAGTTCAGAAACACTCTTTCTGTACAAACTGCAAGTGGACATACGGAGTGCTAAGGGACCTATAGTGGAAAAAGGAATATCTTCAAATAAAAACTACACAGAAGCATTCTGTGAAACTCCTTTCTCTTCTGTGAATTAAACTAACAAAGTTGAACATTACTTTTGCTTGTGCAGTTCTGAAACACTCTTTGTGTAGAAACTGCACGTGGATACTCCAAGCGCTAACGGGTCTACACTGGAAAAAGGAATATCTGAAAATAAAAACTACACAGAAGCATTCTGTGAAACTTCTTTCTGTTCTGTGCGTTCAACTACCAGAGTTAAACTTCACTTTTGATTGAGAAGTTCTGAAACACTCTTTCTGTGCAAACTGCAAGTGGACATTCGGAGCGCTAAGGGGCCTACAGTGGAAAAAAAAAATATCTTCAAATAAAAACTACACAGAAGCATTCTGTGAAACTTTTTTCTGTTCTGTGAATTCAACTAACAGAGTTGAACCTTACTTTTGATTGAGCAGTTCTGAA
>NW_026652585.1:30450-34333 GCF_009828535.3 Hylobates moloch
GAAGCATTCTGTGAAACTTCTTTCTGTTCTATGCACTCAACTAACAGAGATGAACCTTACTTTTGATTGAGCAGTTCTGAAACAGTCTTTTTGTAGAAACTGCAAGTGGACATAGGGAGTGCTAAGGGACTTATAGTGGAAAAAGGAATATATTCAAATAAAAACTACACAAAAGCATTCTGTGAAACTCCTTTATGTTCTGTAAATTCAACTAACAGTGTTCAACATTACTTTTGATTGAGCAGGTCTGAAACACTGTTTCTGTAGATACTGCAATTGGATATTCCAAGCGCTAAGGGGTCTATACGGGAAAAAGGATTATCTTAAAATAAAAACTACACAGAAGCATTCTGAGAAACTTCTTTCTGTTATGTGCATTCAACTAACAGTGTTGAAATTCACTTTTGATTGAGAAGTTCTGAAACACTCTTTCTGTGGAAACTGCAAGTGGACATTCGGAGCACTAAGGGGCCTATAGTGGAAAAAGGAATATCTTCAAATTAAAACTACACAGGAGCATTCTGTGAAACTACTTTCTGTTCTGTGAATTCAACTAACAGAATTGAGCATTACTTTTGATTGAGCAGTTCTGAAACACTCTTTCTGTAGAAACTGCAAGTGGACATACGGAGATCTAATTGACCTATAGTGGAAATAGGAATATCTTCAAATAAAAACTACACAGAAGCATTCTGTGAAACTTCTTTCTTTTCTATGCATTCAACTAACAGAGTTGACCATTACTTTTGATGGAGCAGTTCTGAAAAACTCTTTCTGTAGAACCTGCAATTGGACATACTGAGTGCTAAGGGACCTATAGTGGAAAAAGGAATATCTTCAAATAAAAACTACACAGAAGCATTCTGTGAAAATACGTAATGTTATCTGCATTCAACTAACAGAGTTGAACCTTACTTTTGATTGAGCAGTTCTGAAACACTCTTTCTGTAGAAACTGCAAGTGGACACTCGGAGCGCTAAGCGTCTTATAGTGTGAAAAGGAATAACTTCAAATAAAAACTACACAGAAGCATTCTGCGAAACTTCTTTCTGACCTGTGCATTCAACTATCAGAGTTGAACCTTACTTTTTATTGAGCAGTTCTGAAACACTCTTTCTGTAGAAACTGCGAGTGGACTTTCAAAGCACTAAGGGGCCTACAGTGGGAAAAGTAATATCTTCAAATAAAACTACACAGAAGCATTCTGTGAAACTTCTTTCTGTTCTATACACTCAACTAACAGAGTTGAACCTTACTTTTGATTGAGCAGTTCTGAAAAATTCTTTTTGTAGAAACTGCAAGTGGAAATAGTGAGAGCTATGGGGCCTATATTGGAAAAAGGAATATCTTCAAACAAAAACTACCCAGAAGCATTCTGTGAAACTACGTACTGTTATGTGCATTCAACTAACAGAGTTGAACCTTACTTTTGATTGAGCAGTTCTGAAACACTCTTTCTGTATAAACTTCAAGTGGACATTCGGAGCGCAAAAATGCCTATAGTGGGAAAAGGAATATCTACAATAAAAACAACACAGAAGCATTCTGTGAAACTTCTCTCTGTTCTGTGCATTCAACTAACAGAGTTGAACCTTACTTTTGATTGAGCAGTTGCGAAACACTCTTTCTGTAGAAACTGCAAGTGGACGTACAGAACGCTCAGTGGCCTACAGTGGAAAAAGTAATATCTTCCAATAAGAACTACACAGAAGCATTCTGTGAAACATCTTTCTGTTCTGTGCATGCAAGTAACAGAGATGAACGTTACTTTTGATTGAACAGTTCTGAAAAACTCTATCTGTAGAAACTGCAAGAGGACATTCTGAGTGCTAAGGGTCCTATAGTGGAAAAAGGAATATCTTCAAATAAAATTACACAGAAGCATTCTGTGAAACTTCTTTCTGTTCTGTGCATTCAACAGACAGAGTTCAAACTTACTTTTGATAGAGCAGTTCTGAAAAACTCTTTCTGTGGAAACTCAAATTGGACATATGGAGCGCTTAGGGGTCTAAAGTGGAAAAAGGAATATCTTCAAATAAAAACTACAAGGAAGAATTCTGTGAAAATTCTTCCTGTTCTGTGCATTCAACTAACAGATTTCAACCTTAATTTTGATGGAGCACCTCTGAAACACTCTTTCTGTAGAAACTGCAAGTGGACATTTGGAGCGCTAAGGGGCTTATAGTGGTAAAAGCAATATCTACAAATGAAAACTACACAGAATCATTCTGTGAAACTTCTTTGTGTTCTGTGCATTCAACTAACAGAGTTGAAACTTACTTTTGATTTAGCAGTTGTGAAAATCTCTTTCTGCAGAAATTGCAAGTGGACATTCGGAGTGCTAAGGGGCGTATAGCGAAAAAAGGAATATCTTCAATTAGAACTACACAGAAGCATTTTGTGAAACTACTTTCTGTTCTGTGAATTCAACAAGCAGAGTTGAACCTTACTTTTGATTGAGCAGTACTGAAACACTCTTTCTATAGAAACTGCAAGTGGACATACGGAGTGCTAAAGGACCTGTAGCGAAAAAAGTAATATCTTCAAATAAAAACTACACAGAAGCTTTCTGTGAAACTTCTTTCTGTTCTGTGCATTCAACTAAGAGAGTTGAAACTTACTTTTGATTGAGCAGTTCTGAAACACTCTTTCTGTAGAAACTGCAAGTGGATATTCCGAGTGATAAGTGGTCTATACCGGAAAAAGGAATATCTTAAAATAAAAACTTCACAGAAGCATTCTGTGAATCTTCTTTCTGTTCTGTGCATTCAACTAACAGAGTTGAAGTTCACTTTTGATTGAGAAGTTCTGAAACACTCTTTCTGTGGAAACTGCAAGTGGACATACGGAGCGCTAAGGGGCCTATAGTGGAAAAAGAAATATCTTCAAATAAACACTACACAGAAGTATTCTGTGAAACTTCTTTCTCTTCTGTGCATTCAACTAACAGAGTTGAACCTTACTTTTGATTGAGCAGTTCGGAGACACACTTTCTGTAGAAACTGCCAGTGGACATTCGGAGAGCTAAGGGGCCTAGAGTGAAAAAAGCAATATCTTCAAATAAAAACTACACATAAGCATTCTGTGAAACTTCTTTCTGTTCTGTGCATTCAACTAACAGACTTGAACCTTACGTTTGATTGAGCAGTTCTGAAAAACTCTTTCTGTAGAAACTGCAAGTGGTCATTCGGAGCGCTTAGGGGCCTATAGTGGAAAAAGGAATATTGTCAAATAAAAACTATACAGAAGGATACTGTGAAACTACGTACTGTTATGTGCATTCAACTAACAGAGTTGAACCTTACTTTTGATTGAGATGTTCTGAAAAACCCTTTCTATAGAAAGTGCAAGGGGACAATCGGAGCGCTAAGGGGCCTAGAGTGGAAAAAGGAAGAACTTCAAATAAAAACTACACAGAAGCATTCTGCAAAACTTCTTTGTGCTCTTTGCATACAACAATCGGAGTTGAACCTTACTTTTGATTGAGCAGTTCTGAAACACTCTTTCTGTAGAAACTGCATGTCGGCCCTGTGAGCGCTAAGGGGCCTATAGTGGAAAAAGTATTATCTTCAAATAAAACTACACAGAAGCATTCTGTGAAACTTCTTCCTGTTCTGTGCATTCAACTGACAGAGTTCAACCTTACTTTTGACTGAGCAGTTCTGAAACACTCTTTCTCTAGAAACTGCAAGGAAACATGCGGAGCGCAAAGGGGCCTATAGTGGAAAAAGGATTATCTTCAAATAAAACTACACAGAAGCATTCTGTGAAACTTCTTCCTGTTCTGTGCATTCAACAGACAGAGTTCAACCTTACTTTTGATAGAGCAATTCTGAAACACTCTTTCTGTGGAAACTGCAGGTGGACATTCGGAGCACAAAGG
>NW_026652586.1:0-14859 GCF_009828535.3 Hylobates moloch
AAAATTTTGATTTGATTTTCAAAGACCGTGTAGACAAACATGACCTGGTTACTCTGCAGGCCCTATCTTCCCAACAGTGTCCTGAGTGTGAGATTAAGACCAAATGAACTCTGTCAGTGCTGCCAACTATTTTATTAGATTAAATGACTTGTTTTTGGCCTCTGGAGTGTCTAACTCTTTAACTTTTCAAAGTTGAAGAAAAGTACATACTCATTCATGTGAGTCTGTTGTAGGCCATGTTGCAAAATTACTGGGTTAGACCATTGCTTATTAGTTGTGACCTTGAGCAAATTACTTGACTTCTCTAAGACTCAACTTCCTTACCTTATAAAATGGGAATAATAATCGTACTTACCTTAGAGTGTTCCTGTAAGAATTAAATGAAATAATGTATATAAAAAGCTTATTATAATGCCCCGTACATTATAAGTGTTAAGTGAACATTAGTGATTATTATGTGTCATTGAAAATAAACTGTAGACCGGGTGCAGTGGCTCATGCCTGTAACCTCAGCACTTTGGGAGTCTAGGCAAGAGGATCACTTGAGCCCCGGAGTTTCAGATCACTCTGGGCAACATAGAGAAACTCCATCTCTACTAAAAACATAAATAAAATTAGCTGGACATGGTGGCATGTGACTATGGTCCCAGCTGTTTGGGAGGCTGAGGTGGGAGGATTGCTTGAGGCCAGGAGTTCAAGGCTACAGTGAGCTTTGATCACCCATTTTAGTAATGATGAATGAAATTATATTTCCATTTCTCCTAGGTTGGTAAAAACTGAAAGCTAATGCCATTCAGCATTTACCTAATGATGTTTGAGAAAGAGGTGGTAGGCTGATTACTGCTTCCTAGGAAGACCTATCAACTTCATCGGCATGGAGACAGAGCAAGACTCTATCTCAAAAAAAAAAAAAAAAAGAATGAAAGAAAGAAAATAAGCTGTATAATGTTATTTTATTCTATTTTTATGACTTGATGCTATACCAAGGATTCGACTTGGCTTACAAGAATATTTGCATAACATTAAACATATACACATGCATACACCCAAGAATAAAACATTAAAATCAGGGATCAGGAATAATTGTGTTAATAGAAAGATAATATCAGAGGAAATAATAACAGTAGTAATGATAGCCAACATGTATATAGCAGGTTCTCTTCTTTTCTCCTTTTTTCTCCTCGTCTTGTCTCTCTCCTCCCCTCCCCTCCCCTCCCCTCCCCTTCCCTCCCGTCCCTCCCCTCCCCTCCCTTCCCCTCCTCTCCTCTCCTTTTCTCCTCTTTCTCTTCTTTTCTTCTCTGTTTTAGAGCCACAGTCTTGCTCTTTTGCCCAGGCTGGAGTGCAGTGGTGTCATCAAACTTCACCGCAGCCTTGACCTCCTGGGCTCAAGTTAATCCTCCTACCTCAGCCTCTTGAGTAGCTAGGACTAGAAGTGTGAGCCACCATGCCTGGTCTATAGCATGTTTTTAATAAACCTTTCTTTCAGTGTCTTTCTGTGTGAGTTGAGGGAATAATGGCAAATCATAAATGCGCAGAGACAACCAAATGAGAGTCCCAGGCTGGGAAGGACCTTCGATGGTTTCTGGTCCACACTCACACTAGTGCATGAGACTTTGCCATAGAAGACAGTTTGGTGTGATATGGTGCTGGAACTCAGAGTGTGAGAGTGAGTTCACCATCTCACAATATGAACAGCTACTATTTATATGTGTCATAAGCACTTAACTATGAGCTAAGTTAGAATTAGAATCCAAAATGACTCCAAAACTATGTAATCAGGATGTAAAATTGCTTACTTAAGGCAACCAGTTTTCTTGTTAATAGTTCTGTTTTACAGAATGTTCTCATACATGTTAAAATGAAATTTACGCTCTTGTAGCTGCCCCTTTACCCTCCCAAGTCTAGTAATATCTTCTACATGGAGAACCAAATGCCTAATCAGTTAGTCCTTCAGATATCTGAAAACAATTATCATGATCCTCACCTAACTCACTTTCTTGCTCAGACCTCCGGAGATACATATATTGTTCCTTAGATTACACAGTCTGACCCACCATACCCCTTCCTCTCTCCTGGAATGGGCTTTCCACTCACGTGAGCTCCTAAGTGGTCTTCAAGATTCCTGTCCAGGGTGCTTTATCAGCGGCAACCTTCCCCAATGCCCAGATGTTGAGCAGCTCCTCCTCTGGGTCCCCGCTACACTTCTATTCACACTCTTGAGAATTCACTGTGTCCTCCCCTGGCTTGTGAGCCCCTGAGAGAGAGCTCTGTTTAGCTTTGTGTTCCTAAACCCCATCCCAGCCCCTGACATTTGGTGGCTTCTCAATACAGTGGAAGAGGGAACTTGATCTTACTTCAAGTGGATATCTAACTATATCTGATTTTAGAGAGTTTGCAACTATAAGAAATGTTTTTGGATATAAAATGTGTAGACAAACCTTGATTAACTGAGGGCTGAAGAAGATAACCAAAAAGCCTATGGCTTCTCCTAGACCAAAAGTAGCATCATCTGGGGAATAAGACTGTGAAGCCCTTGTACTCGGTTACTGTACCATTCATTTTCACTTGGTGTCCAATATCCTGATGTAAGTAAGGTGCTCGTCTGTCGGACAAGGTTGATACCCACCACCTTTGCTCAGAGAAATGTAAATAAAATGATTGTAACATTTTACATATGGTTGAATGACAGAGTTCACAGTAAACTTAATACCAGTGTTGAATACAGTACAGTCCAAAGTTATGTTTCTGTATTAATCTGAGACCTTTGCAGTTTTCATGGAGTATGTATAGAGATTTTTTCTTAATGTGTGGATAGAGGGTTAATTTAAGAAAAAGTGTGTTAACTGGGGAAACAAAGAGGCTGGCCTGCATCTAAAGGAAAGAAAGTGGATCTTACCAAGGGTTTGTTGTGATTCATAAAAACTGGCCCACATCTTAAATGGATTAATTATAGGCCCAACTGGAACATTCTACACAGAATGAGCCCAGGTGCTGGTCATTTTATCTGGGAGTCTCAGGACTTACTACGTGCCTACTCTGAGCCCTAGACTTAATACTTTCCCATTCTGTAAATCCTAGGAAACACTGCTTCTTGACACCTGAGTTTGAATTTTCCAGGCTTCTCCATCCAACTTGAGTCTGCCTCCCTTGTGCATAGTTACAGCACCAGACACCCCGGTAAAACCGTCTTCTTCTCCTTGCTTTTTGCTGGTTTTGCTCTGGTGGAGGTCTTGCCTAGGTCTGGAGGAGGAAGAGTCAGGTGTGGAATTCTGAAGTTGAGCTAGATGCCAGGGTGTGTTTTCTGAGACCAAGAAAGAGGCTCTTCTGGAGAGTGCTGGCTCCGGGAAACTCAGGGGCTGATGAAGCATCTCCTTTTTTGGAAGCTCTGCATTTTCAAAGGCCTTTTAACTGTTGGGTGGCTGGATGTATTAGAAAGTTAGTGACTTGCCATGGTCTGTAGAAGGGGATATCCAGACCCTTCTTTGCCTGACTATAAATTGTGTTCCTACCACTTGCTCTGCTCCCTCCCAAGTAGCCCTGCTGTGATGTTGGCAGGTCCAAAATTCCGAGGGCTTTCTCACAAGAATAGCTGCTAGTCCAGGCAACTGCCAGCCTATACATGTATACGTGTGTTTAAACTTAAATGAAGATGTATACATTTATTAAATTTTGTCTCTTTTGTTTAGCAAGGAACAACTCTGTGTATGTCCCTTTCCCCATATTTTTACAGTGTGATTGCCAGATCAAAAAGTATAAATGCTTTTGTTGCTCTTCAAATATCCTACTAAAGTTTGCCTGAGAATGGTGTCTCCATTAACAATGCCACCAGCAAGAGGTTGCTTCAGCACAATTGTTACTAGCTTTTAATACGATCCATTACTGGTCTCATTTGGGCTGGGAACTTGGGTCTCTTGTGGAAAACTCATGCATGTGATTCTCTCCTGCAGTTCCTCAGGTCTCCCTTAAGCTCCCATCCTAGGCTGACTCAGGCTGGTGAGTTACCCTGCCAGGTGCTCCCTTGGTAATTAACATGTGTCTCCAGGTTGCAGTGGCCTCTGGACTCCGCCTTGAGCCAGACACCTTGGGCTGCACTGCCCCAGACTTTGCTCTGCTTCCCTCTCATCCTCTGACTTTGAGCATACTCACTTCCTTCCTTTTCCGTCATTGTAAAATCCTGGGTTATTTTAGGCAGTTTATAGAAATTCTCTGAAACTAGAGGATGTCTCATGACAGTAACAGAATAAGAGCATTGAGAATTAAAAGCAATTCTTTTTATAGAACCATGGTGGTTGAATGAGGGATGTCTTGCAAACTTTCTAGAGGATAATACCTAGATGATTGATTGGCAAGAAATCCATTCTAATTATTCTAGTTATCACTAGATGAAGGCAGGGAAAGTGACAGCAGAAAGTGTGAAGAATGTATAATTGAAGGCATTAAGGAAAAGAACCCACCTACTAGATTTTAAATCACAAAAAGGATAAAACTCAATAAAAGAAAGAATTTCTACCTGTATACTGTGTCATTCTTTTAGTTCTAGGAAGTGTAGATCTGTAAATAATGTAATTTTAAAAAATAAATGTAATTTATTTTTAAAATGAGAATAAAGAAAAAAGTCAAATATACATCTTGGCTTCTACTAAAACCTCCTTTCATTATTTGCATGACTTTTATAGGTGGAGTTATTAGGGTTCGATAACTCTATCTTGACCCTTTTGTAGCAACAATGAAATATCAGTCTTGCTTTTGCAAGCAAAATAGCAGAGCTTTTGCCTTTGCGGAAGCAAGAGAAATGACAATAACCAAAGGGACAGTAAGACTGTTCTGTTAGAACATCAGTGTTGGGTTTTTGTTAAGAAAAGAAATAAAACAGCAAGTTGCCAGACAAGCTAATTGCTAAGTAAAATGTAGATTGAATATTGGGCAAGATGTTAAAAACATGTTTGAATAAGTAAATATTAACTAAACAATTAGCAATATATTTGATTATGCTACATGAAACAAAACAGTATATGTATAAACACAAAGCCACGTACATACACAAACATGTAAAATATCTTTAATTTTCAGAAATGGAATTCTCTAGCTTTTCTATTAGGAAACTAGAAGGTTCCCTTTTCTTCTTTTTCTCCCTTTTCTGCTCCCCAAATTGCCCTTTCTGTTCTTCTACTACTACCTACTTACCTGCTAACCATCAAGTTACTAGTATGAGGGCATAGGGTTGAGAGAATGTATTCTGGAATTAAATTAGAAGAAGAAAATTCCATAGAATTTCTCTTTCAAAGAATACATGTAAAATTATCTTTCTTGAATGAAAAGGAAAAAAATTAGTATCTTCAGTAATTAGTCATACTAAAAATTAGTATCTTCAGTATCTGGATATCATCAAAATATAACTTCATTCCATTATTTGCATGACTTTTATAGGTGGAGTTATTGAGCAAAATGAACTCTCTTGTGAGAGGACAGCTACTGTCCTGCACCTCTCAGCCAAAAATGCAGGACCTTCTGCCTGAATAAGGCATACCGCTTAAAAAAGAAACCATAAACCTTACTGAAAAAAACTCATTTAAATCCAGTTTAAGCTCGTTTGTTAGCTTTAGTGTTGTATATGTGCTAAAAAAAAAAAATTGTGTTAATATTTAAATGGAAAAAGTGAACTTGACAAGAGGCAACTGCTGGATTGTGAAGGAAGGTGGTAATATCATAACATGTTTAGTTTTATCAGTCCACAGGGCAGCTCTACTCTGCCTGATGAGTGATTCAGTATTTGCCAAAGACTTAATGTATTTTTATTTGCTACATGATACATGCTTCTAAAGACAGGTTTGGAAATTTTAGAGAGAATTAGAATGATAGATACACTCCCTATAGATTGAGTTATTGCTTCTGTCACCAGTTCTCTGGGGATCTTCATAGGTCCTGACTTCCAAATATCCACATGTCACTATCCAGGAGAAGGAAGGTCCTGATAGGGCCATAGCCAGCTGGTTTTGTTCTCTCTGGGCACAATGTTTCTGTCATGTTTTCCTTCTTGGACATTCTTTCGTCCTATCATGAAGGAAGTGTTTTACTTTGCAGCTGGTCTAAACCAGTGTCTCGGAAGCTGATATGCATATGGCTCACTTGGATGTCTTGTTAAAATGCAGATTCTGTTTCCAGAGTGTGGCCAAGGTTTTGCATTTCCAACAAGCTCCTGGGTGATACCTATGAGGCTGGTCCATGGACCACACTCTCAGTAGCAAGGATCTCTAGGTTTTAATTGTCAACAGTCCCAGAGAGACAGATGGTGGGGAAAGGTGAGCAATAAAACAGAGATTAAATGGAGGAGCAACATTTGTTCATTGATCACTATGATTACTTTGGCCAGTGTCCAGTTAAGTTCAGGTAGGCGGCAGTGCACATTGATTAAGAACTTGGGCCCTGCGGTCATCTTTCTGCCACCCACCAGCTGAGTCACGTGAGCACATGACCAATCCCTCTAAACCTCAATTTCTGAAGTTATGACACGCAAATAACAAGAAAATTTACACTATAGGGTTATTGTGATGATTAAGTAATATAATGTACATACTTAATAAGTGCTTGCTAACTATTAGCTATTAGTAGTAATAATCCAGGAAGCATTTATTGAACACCTACCACATGCCTGGCATGTTAAGGTAGGGATGGAGAGATTGAAAGCCAGCTCTTTAATTTCAGAGGAGATTGAATTGGTTTATTTGAGAGCCCCCAGAGTTGAGCTAAGATCTAAAGCTTTTGACTCTAGGGCCAGTGCCCTTTCTGTCCACATGCTCATTGGATATTTCTTATATTGGGTGGCTATACAGAAACAAAGCTGGTTTCAGACCAGCTTTAATTAAGTAAAAGCCATGTGCTGAATCAGTGAATTGAACATATTCTGACTTTTAAGACCAAGTGATTTACATTTAGTTACTGTGTTTGAGCGAGGTATCTCTGACGATGGAAATTAAAGGGCAGGTTTTCATTTTGTTTTGTTTCATTTCTTTATCAGCTGAAACTTTTTCTTGGGCAACTAGAACCGAATGATATCAAAGGCAGGAATAATCAGTTTTTATTCTGGTGGATCAAATTCTGAGGATATACTTGCCTTCTACTTTTCCATCTATCTTTCTGAAAGTGAAATCTGGAAAGTGATTTCAAAAGGACTCTGTTTTTACATGAGCTAACTTGTTTTTCTAATAGAGACTAAAAATTTTGCACCGTGTCTTTTCCAACAATTGCCCAGCATGAGTGCGTGTGTGCCTTTGAGGAGCTGGGTATTCCTGCTTTGTGTCCATCTTTTGTACATTTTTTTGGAACCCTGTCTTAAAAAGGAAATGATCAGTGACCCAGAATTTCTCTTTTCTTTATCTAATTGTTTTTTCTAGTTATTGAGCCTTCGATACTTTTTCTGAACTTACAATAGTTTTCTTTGTGACACATACTTTTGTAGTTTTTTAAAGACGATAATAGTTCCCAGTATGATTTCTGTGTTTGTGAAAACATAATTATCTCACTGAGCAGAGTCTTCAGAAGGAAACAGTGGAATTAAAGTAATATTCAATATAGACATTGGTAGATTGCTTTCTTTAAGTGTTTTGACAATGTCTTTTCCCCTTTTCTTTTTAGTATAAGCAATTTGTCTATTTTTGTTATAAGAATTGTAAAAATGGTTTTTGCCTCTGGTTTTTCTGCCATGGGATCAGGGAAAATTACCTGCCCTTTCTTTGAATATTGATTGATTTTTACAACTCAGGTTATTATTCCTATGCCATTGCTGATTTTAAAAAAAATCTTTATTGGGATATAATTTATAAACCATGAAATTCACCCATTGAAAGTGAACAATTCAAGGTTTTTAGTATATTGACGGAATTGTCTTTGCAGATTTTTGCTAGCACCTTGTTCCCTTCTCTTTCTACTGTGTGTGCTTAAGCTCCTCTGTATTAACATTTCTTTAATGAATTTTGCCACTATTTATAGTTTTGGGCAGATGTAAGTACCATAACAATGACTTTTTAACAGCTACTAACTTAAGGCACATCCTAATTACATCATATGTTTTTATTCACTTTATATTAATGCCATTTTAATGGTGAATCAATAATCTGTCAACTATGCCTATGCATTCTTAAGCCTGGCATGTTCTTCATTACCACTTCCATCCTTTCTTCCCCCCTGAACCTCACTGTCGACACACATACAGTTTAGCTTGTTTACCTTAAATATTGCATTGTTTCTTAAATGTGACAGACAGAATTTTGGTGGTCCCATTAAGGCATTACTTTACACAGCTGAAACTCATCTGGAAATCATTGTTCCCTGTAGCAACTTTATAGAGAGCTGGTTTTCTCTTTAGCAGAATATAAATTTGTGATAGAATACCATAGTTTAGCTGGGTAATTAAAAATAATCAAGTAAAAATGATGTTACTTATCCTACGAAATCATATTTGGGGCAGCCCAAACTTATTTTTACTGAAGACTTTTTAGCTCTAGGACCATAGCATCAAGACCACTCTGGGGGAAGGGGGTGGAGAGATAAAGTCTAAATGCCTTAACATCACCTGCCTTGTACTCTATGTCCAGGTTCACTGCACCTTTTTCATTTCTTCAAACATGTCATGGTTATGGAATTAAAATATAGTGGTCAGATGGGAGAGATATTTAGAATCTGGCTGGATTTATTAATTGATTGGATATAGAGAGTTAGGAAAGAGAATTGCTAAGGATGAGTTCCAGGATTCTGGTTTATGCAGCTGGGTAGATGATGTTTCCAATTTTCTTCAAGAAGAAAACATAGGAAGAGCGAGTGTTTTGTGGTTAGAAGATGATGAATTCTGTTTTGAGCATATTGAGATGCTCTATGGGATCACCCAATCGGGAAGTTCCTAGGCAGTTGGGTAGATAGGTCTGAAGATCAGGACAAGGATTGCAGTTGGAAACAGTTACTGAGAGCCCAGTAGATGCTAGTGATGGGCAATACAGAGATGGCCTCTCTCTTCAGGGAGCTCCCAGTCTTTTAGGGGAGACAGAAGCCAAGAGGAAAGGAATGTATTCAATAGTGGTATCCCTGAGTAAAGGAAACATCAGCATGTATTTTAACCATTAGAGTGGATGAGATCACCTTGAGAAGAGTGAGAAAGAATAATCCTGGGACCCTGAATAATATTAGCATGTAAATTTTGAGCACAAGAAGAACAACATCAAAGAAGACTTCATCTCAGTTGGCAGAGAGGGAGGAGGAAAACTAGAGGAGTGTGAGAACATGTAAGCTGAGGAAAGAGACCCTCAAGAAGGACGCAGTCCAGGGTTGTGCAACAGAAAGATTAAGTGAGATAAGAATGAGGAAGTGTCCATCAGATTCTGGAATATGCAGGTGGTTATGAACTTTGGAGAGAGCTGTTTGGTGGAGTGTACAAGTGGAGGCCAGTGGCAGCAAGTTAAAGAAGAAGGAGGGATGAACTAGAAGGAGCAAGTAGACAACTTTCTTAGGAAGTTGACTTGGAAAAGGGGGTGAGAGACATAGCTGGAAAGCCCCATAAATACCAGTCTGTGTAGTTGAGTGTTTTTTCTCCAGCCGTGTTTAGAAGCCTTGGGGTAAGTGCCAAGAAGGCAGATAGTTGGTGTGGTCCAGGATTGAATTTTTCCAGATGACTGCAAAAGAAGGACGCACAAGCAGAGATTTTTGGGCAAACCAATAGTTAGAGACGGACTGCATGCTCTCAGCCGGATGAACAGGGTGTGAGGTCTAGAAGGAGCTGGTGGCGAGTTAACACCTTGTTGGAGATACAGTGGTAGCTGAGTCTCAAGGATTACCTTGGATAAAAGTTACCTGCACAGCTGTCTCACCAGATAGGATGGAGATTTCCTGGTTTTAATAAGGAGCGAGTCACAAGGCAAATCTCTGGTCATTTTGTCATAAGCCCTACATTTGAGATGTTTTGCCACTTGGAAGAAGGATGTAATATCACTAATATTTATGTTCATCCATCACACTGGAGAAAAATGGAAGTGTTATCTCTATGGTTCTGGTTGTATTATTTCCTTTTCTAGCTTTACTTATTTTGTTAAAATTAGCCAGAACTGACTTATCTTCAATTCTAATAAGTAGTTTGGTTAGACACAAGGTGAGAAGACTGGTTTCCAGATACGAGATTTTGATGAGTTGAGTTTATGGAGAATTGTATACATCTGAACATGAAGGCAGTAACTTACAGGAAATGGAAAAAGCAAGGAACATGAAGTTGAGGGGTCAGGACTGAGTGTCAGACCAACAGTTTCACGTATGACCTTAATCACTTTGAGTTATTGCTTCTTCAATGAAAAGAAGGTTAACAATAATAGTTTCCCCTACAGGATTATTAAGAAAATTAAGATGTATGTGTACAGAATGCTTTGTAATCCAGAAAGCATTACGCACATGTTCTTTGTGCTGCCCAAACTGTGAGCAGTTCTAAGTCTTATTCATAATCATTCATTCCCATTTGATTCATTCAGAAACAGTGACTGAGAACCCAATAGACACCAGTGACTCAGGATTTAGAGACAGCCTCTCCCTTCAGAAAACTCAGTCTTCCAGAGGAGTCAGAGACCAAGTGGAAAGGAGTGTACTCAATGAACTCACTTGGATGCCATAGAAACACTGAGAGAAAAGGCACCTAAAACAACCTGGGCTGTCAGGGGAGGCTTTCTGGAAGAGGTGACACCTGATATGAGTCCCAATGGATGATAGGAATCAATCAGGCAAAGATGAGGTTGGAGGAAGGCAAAGCTGCAGAGGGAGCAGCCTATTGGAAGGCTGAGTTTGGAGAGCATGGAGCATGTTTGGTTCAGTCCAGCTGAGCAGGGAAACCTAATACAAAAACCTCAACTATGAATCACAGGGAGAGAGAAGCGGTAGAAGGGAACATATGTGTAATTGAGATACTTGAGAATGTTTTAAGTGGTAATAGGGGAAAGCCACAGGACCAGGAGAAGTTGATGAGGGAGTTGACTGATGAAATAATGAGAGGAGGGTTGGAAACAAGCAAAGGTGGGAGACAGGAGAGACAGAGGAGGGGCCTTCTTCAATGTTTTGGTGGGAAAGGAGTCAAAATCACAAATAAGGTGAGGGACATTGAGAGATTCTGCCCTTAAAGCCTCTCTTGTTATGGTAAAGTGAAATGCATGAGGTTATTTTATATTCTCAGTGCCTAGCATGGCGCTCAGCACATAGCAGGTGTTCAATAAATATCCATTGAGTGAGCTACTGTCATCCTGAGAAGCTGCTTAAGAAGCCCTGCAAAGCAGCTGCACTGGAAAGCAAGGTGGCTTATCCTGGGTGGTGCACACCGGCTCTTTCCAGTTCATCAAAGTTTGGCAGCCTGCCTTTTAACTAGCCATTTCTTGCTAGTATTGATGCAACCCATGTGCTTCTGACCCTTGGGAATGTCGCAGGAGTCAGGTGTCCTGAGAATATCTCTGTTCCTTAGTACTATGCATAGGAGCAGCGGTTGAACAAAGACCAAACTAGTTCTTTCCCAGTGAGGCTGGCAGCCTGTCCACACCCGCTGAGCAGTCTGGCTGCAGCTCAGACAAAAGCAGTTTATCCTGCCTGTCTGGTTGTCTTTCTTACACATTTCAGACATGGTTCAAAGCTGCATTATAAAGAAAGAATCCACCCCTGAAACAGACTTGTATGGGCAAGCAGAGTGCAACAGAGGTGTGAGTTCTAGTCTCATCAATCCTTTGTATGATTCTGAGCCTCTGTCTTCTCAATGCATTGAAGAGCTTGGACCAAATGATTGCCTAGATCATCATGTGTGCCAGGCATTACAGACCAGGTTTTGCATTCATTGGTTTCTTCAGTCTAAAAGTTGTATGCTCGGTTCTTACTCAGTGTCTGCCACCAAATATGTGCACCATACAGGTTTTGAATTGAATTGAGTTGCATTAATTTCTATTCTTTCTAAGACACATACACACATATAGTAAAATACTGCCCACGGGTTATGTAATTCACTTCCCTCATTTAATCCATTTCTTCTCAACAAATACTAAAGATATGAGACAGATCAGATTTGATTTCTTTCAGAGATGGCAAGATATTAAAGCCTCTGAAGTGTGGGGTAAGAAGAACTAGGAGGTGTATGCAGGCTCAGAGAAAGTAGGCTGTGATCACAGATTAATGTTTGCCATGGAAATGTAACTGGGCAGTCTGGCCACAAGTTTCATTTATTGTCATTCTGAGTTGTCAAGGAGCTTACAGCTCAGCAAGAGGGAAAGAGCTGCAAATAGATAACTTTGGTTTAGCCAGAAAAAATGTCAGATTTGTATGATAGAGACCACAGAAATAAAAATGTACTAAGTCCCTTTTGGACTCCTTGTTAACGGCGTTCTCCTCCCTCCTCTATTGCTAAAGGTTACCACCCTTCTAAAGTTATTGTGTATCATTTCCTCAATTAGTTTTTATGTCATATTTCTATATATATTTATCCATAGACAACATACAGGATTGTTCTATGTTTTTAAATCCTAAACAAAAACTGTAAGCTGGATTTTTCCCACCAAACTTTGTATTGACATTTATTCATGTTGATACATGTAGTTCTAATGCACTTATTTTCTCTGCTGTATAGCATTCCATTTAAAACATTCATTTACCTATTCTCTGATAGATGGATATTTTCAGTTGTCTAATTTTCTTTTTTCTTGTTTTTTCTTTTTCTTTTTTTTTTTTGAGACGGAGTCTCGCTCTGTCGCCCAGGCTGGAGTGCAGTGGCGCAATCTCGGCTCACTGCAAGCTCCGCCTCCCGGGTTCATGCCATTCTCCTGCCTCAGCCTCCCGAGTAGCTGGGACTACAGGCGCCTGCCACCACGCCTGGCTAATTTTTTGTATTTTTAGTAGAGACGGGGTTTCACTGTGTTAGCCGGGATGGTCTCGATCTCCTGACCTCATGATCCACCCGCCTTGGCCTCCCAAAGTGCTGGGATTACAGGCGTGAGCCACCACACCGGGCCTCAGTTGTCTAATTTTCTTTATTGTGGATAGTGCTTTAGTGCCCATTTGAATATATGTCTTCTTATACCATGGGGGTGTATTTTTGTGAACATACTTATGGGAAGCATTGCTGGGCAGTAGGTTCCATCATCTTCAAGTTTACTAGATATTGTGATATAGATATCATGAAATTACTTTCATTTTTTCTTTTTTTTTTTTTTTTTTGAGACGGCGTCTTGCTCTGTTGCCCAGGCTGGAGTGCAGTGGCTCGATTTCGGCTCACTGCAAGCTCCGCCTCCCAGGTTCACACCATTCTCCTGCCTCAGCCTCCCAAGGAGTAGCTGGCACTACAGGTGCCCACCACCATCCCCGGCTAATTTTTTGTAGTTTTAGTAGAGATGGGGTTTCACCATGTTAGCCAGGATGGTCTCGATCTCCTGACCTCGTGATCCGCCTGCCTTGGCTTTCCAAAGTATTGGGATTACAGGCGTGTGCCACTGTGCCCATCCATGAAATTACTTTCTAAAAGGTTATTTTAATTCACAGCAGTGCATGAGATTTCCATTTCCTCACCAATACATTGTAATTTTATATTTGCAAAAATTTTCCAATCCAATGAATGTAAAATAGTATCTCATTGTTGTTTCAATACGACTTCCCTGATTACTGGAAAGGTTGAGCATGTTTAAAGTTTTATTGACAATTTAGAATTGATCTCCTATGGGTTACCTGTATATGCCCCTGGCCCTTGTTCTTTGTATTTTTTACATTTTTCTTATGTTTTTATAGGAGTTCTTTATACATTCTACTTATGTCTTCTCCCAATCTGGGGTTCTTACAAATTTTTTTTTTGTGTGTGTAATTTTCCCATTTGTTCAATTGAATTTATAAGCTTTTCCTTTATAGTTTGTGCTTTTTATTCCTTTCTGACTCTAAGGTCTTAAGAACATTCTTCTATATATCAAATGTTTACATGTTTGTAGTTCATGTTTAGGTCTTTAATCCTAAAAACATTTGTTGTTCATATTTGGGACTATAATATGGAAACTATTCTTATTGGAGCTTTGAGGTAGAGAACTAATTTTATTTTATATTTCTCTGAATTGCCAGTAGTCTCAGCATTGCTTATTAAACAGTTTATTTTTCTCCATTTTTTTTCATTTCACTTTTGTCATATGCCAAGAACTCATATTTGAATAGGTTTGTTTTGGGGGGGGTCCCTACTTGGTTCAGTTCATCTATTTCTGTGCCAATAATGTACAATTTTATTTCTTTCAGGTTTGTAATAATTATTGATCTGTCTGATAGGGCAAGTCTTATCTACCTATTATAATTTTTCTGTTACAGATTCTAGGATCATATTGTCAGGTTCTGTGAGAAATTCTTAGGAATTTGAATCAGTAGATTTCCTTTGAGGAAAAGCAAGCTTTGTTTACTAATTCAGTACCATATTAATTAAGCTTTAGGATGTTGTTTCAATCTTATGGCCTCCATTTATTTCTAATGAGAAGTTTATCGTTATTAGTGTGGTTCTCCTGAACACAAGTTATTTTTCTCTGGCTGCTTTCAAAATCGTCTTTTTTCTTTACATGACAGCAGCTTGACTTTAATGTACCTTGGTGTAATTTTCTTTGTATTTATTCCTGCTTGGGATCCGCTGAACTTCTTCAACCTGTAAATTTATTTCTTTCACCAAATTTAATGAATTTTTTTATCGTTATTTCTTTATACATTTTTTTTCTGCCCCATTTTCTCTTTACTCTGTCTTTCTGGGATTCAAATTATATGCTTGTTAGATTTTTAAAGTATTATCACATACAATACTGAGGCTCTGTTCTTTTTTTTAAAAATCTTTTTTCCCCTCTGTCTGTCCTT
>NW_026652586.1:19864-34113 GCF_009828535.3 Hylobates moloch
TGGCCCCAGTGAGATTGTTGTGAGGATTGGAAGTAATACCTATAAAGTGCCTTTCAGTACAGGCACTCAAGAAATGACAGATTATATTTTCTTAACCATCAACATTTGAAATAGATGTCAATTTCCTTTAACATTTGTTTTTGACTCTGGAAGAAAAGTTTGAATTCAAAGATATGACTGAGATGAACTAGAAGCTGATACCACTGCAAAGAGGGAAACATTTAACTCTAGCATATATTAAAGGAAATTACTCAAAAAGCTCATGCCAGAGAACAAACGCCATGTATGTTTTTAAAAGGTCATCCAAAGAGGTCAAAGGATTTAGGAAAAGTCATAAGAATCAAGAAATGATTTTCATGCCCCAAAACATGTGAGTTATATCCTAATTCATTATTGGACAGTGAAACAGCTGTCTAGAAGGTTGTCCCTTCTGGAAACCATGATGTCTTATGGGATTTCTTGGTGCCTCCATGGCATAAAGCTGCCTTGGTTTTCTTGGGTTATTATTAAAAATGGCTGGGAGAGATCATTATCAGAAGTATCCTGATGACATACTTACTAGTTGAGATTAGCTAATGGCAGAAATTATGGAAATTTTAAGAGCTATGTAACCATTTTGCTTTATGTCATTATAGATGTGTTTTTGTTTGTTTGTTTGTTTTTAGCTAGGGGAAAAAAGAGAACATGAGTTCAACTCCTATTCCGTGGGCACAGTGAGTCCAAAGTATTTAGCACCAGTCTGGACATCTCAGGGATAAAGGCAGCATCAGTGTTAGGCCACATGGAGGGTGTGATATAAAACCAGGAGAGAAGGATAAGTAAGTGGAAGATCTCTGGGCTCTGGGCTCCCTGAGATCAGACTAGATGTGGAGCTCAGTGGAAGGGCTGTGTTTGGGGATCAGACTTCTAACTCTTAGAACCATAGACATAATAGCAAGCTGGACTCACAGGTTATGGGCAAGAAAGGTGGCTGGGTGATTCCATGTCTTGGCATCTCCTTTTTTTGGCATGGGCGCAGGTGGAAGGCAGAAGAGGAGCAGGTGCATGGCTTTTGGGTCAGCCAGAGCCAGGCTGAGAGCTGACTTACTGACTTGCTGACTCTTCACCTCTGTCAGACTGTCTCACTGTCTGCAAAGTGGGAATGATGACAGTACTCCTCATGAAGTTGCTGTGAGGATCATTTGACATGATGCATGAAATGCCCTCAGCAAAAGCCTGGCACACAGGAAGCTTCACTAGCAGTTTGCTGTGTTAGCTGTGATTGCTTTGGCAGCCAATCTGTTTCTAACATGTTATACGCCTCTCAGGGGCTTTTCAACCAGAAGGCTTCTACATCTGAATGTGTCTGTGGTATGCGATGGAAATAATATCTCTTTGTGTCATTCACTGAATAACCTGGAGCTGACAGCTTTCTCTATGGACAGCTCATTGATTATGTCACTTAATCAACAAATGTGTTGAGCGGGTGCTTGGCTGGGTGTCTGTGGTGAATGCCCATGACTCTAATCTTCCTCCCCCAAGAGTGTCCCTGTCTAGTGGGAAGACAGATGTGTCAGTGCATCAGCACATGATTGCATCTCAGTAGACGTGCTTCTTCACTTAAAGGTCTTGAGAGTACAACCATGAACCTATGAAAATATATGCAAAATGCTGTGTGTGAGCCCATGCTCATTTTTTTCTCGGGTTGTGGGTTCATAGATTTCATCAAAGTTGCAAAGGGTGCTGGACCTCAAAGGGAGCAGTAGCCACTGTCGTGAGAAAAGTGGAGAGTGCTATGGGGATGCCAAGGAAGGATTGCATAACCAGCCAGGGAGAGCAGGTTGGATGAGGCCAGGAAGACATGCAAGGAAAAGGAAGGGCATTAGCTGGGTATGGCTGGCTAATGCCTTCCATGATTGTTTTTGCAAAGGAAGGCTTACTGGTTTCTCTTATACTTAGTGTAGTACAGTCCAGAAATTTCAGGACTGGTTGAATGAGAGAGACCCATTCTTAGAGTAGCCCAGCCAGAAAGACAGTTGCAAGATGGTACGTTAGTTTTGGGAGCTAAATAAGAGATGAAAAGTAGGATAAACTCTCCTAAGATTATTTTTTCAGGGGTCACCTTTTAATAGAATTAAAGATGACACTAACAACCAAGATGATTTTTGCCTGTAGATGAGTATCCATGATCACATTTGCTCCTCACAGCTTCCCAAGGGAGGAAGCATGAAGCATGGGTGGAACATTTCATAGAGGGACACTGCAACCCTGGGGCTGGTAGTTGCCCAGGTTACAGTCATAGTAAGGACAGAACAGTTCTAGGTCATTTGATCTTTCCCTTATACCATTGACATCTCATTTTCTGTCCGAGGTACATAATCACCTTCCATTAATATTTGTGGAAGCAATGTTCCTTTTTTAAAAAAAGTCAAAGATCCAAGTAAACATCAGAGGATATTTAAAATGTATTTTCTCAAAATATGTAGTCTGGAATGTAAAATATGTTAATATCATTTACTTTATTGAAAGTCAGCTAAACTCAAAAAATATGTATCCAAGTCGTATTATATTACTAGAGATTGAGTTTAGTACTTGAATTCACATTTATAATTTTTATATCTCAGAGAGCATCAAGTCAGTTCCAGATATAGAGTTGCTGTATGATGTGTTTTCGAAGGTTATATATTATGGATCCTTTAATTTATTTCATCATCATGAAAAAATGGGAAAACAAGATATCCCCATAACTCAGTTTGGGTTTAAACTATCTAATCATAATTTTTTTTTACGTTCATACATTATGGTATGATTTTTGGCTTAGGAATCCATTGCATTTATTTATCTCAGTAAGTACAATAGCATCTAGAAAAAAAATGAGTGAATTTTTGCATATTATGTTAGAAAGTGAGCAATAAGTAAATCATAACCATGATCACAGAGTGAATGTAGGTTGTTTTTATTTAAAAAATTGTTTTACTTTTCAGCCATATGTAGTGGCACATGCCTGCAGTCCTAGTTACTCTGGAGGCTGAGGCAGGCAGATCACTTGCGCTCAGGAGTTCAAGGCTGCACTGATCTATGATCATATCACTGTACTCCAGCCTGGGCAAGAGAGCAAGACCCTGACTTTAAAAAAAAGTTTTATTTTAAGAGTATATGAAGAAAATTGTAAAAGTCTCCCAGTGCCCATCTTTCCTCCCACCCCTACTCCCACCTCTGGGTTGGTAAGTAGCTGGGCTTTGAGGTTAGATCAAAGTTGATCACCAGCTTCATCACTTCCCAGCTGTGTGGCCCTGCCAAGTTTCTACTTTCTCTAAGCTACTCATTAAAAATGCTAGTAACAATGGGACCCAGCTCCTAAAGTTATTGTGAAGATTAAATGAGATCATGATATTAATCACTTTGTAAAAAACCTGGCATGTAGTACATATTTAGCAAATATTGGCTAATGTTCATATTTATGTTAATATCAATAATTACAGCTGATATTATTATTGTATTTTGGCTAAGGCAATGTTTATCTATTTGTTATCTGAAAAGGAAAGTATTTGCTTCTCTTTGATGTTCTACTTCCCAATTTTGTTGAAAATTGAGAATAGAAAATTATCTGATTTTGTCACTGAATAACTGGAGGTCATTAAATCTTCCCTGCAAAGATTTTCAGTTCTATAATTCAAAACGAGAAAAAAAAACCCTTATTTACTTTCCAGATACAAATGCAAACAGAAATAAAACACAGCTGCTCTTATCTCTCCATGGGCACCATCTCTTCTTGGTACTGAAAGAGATAATGATCTTGCAGTATAATTTTATAAGGAGGTAACAAAATCAATTGCATTATCTCAAGTGTAAACACTGAAGCCCTTATCCCATTGCTGGCTAATATAGGCTGTGCCTGTGGCAGCTGCTCACCCCCATTATAGATTATTTTAGATGAAAGAAAACATTGACTGATAAATGAAGATTTGACAACACAGGAGCATAGATGGTTTTACAGCTTGATATTCAAGAATGAAAACCACAATACAATGGTTGGATGAAAAGTCAGCACACAACACCCATGGACACAAGTAAAGGTAGAGATGGACAAACCACTTCATTCATTGTCTATTATTAAATAGTAAAGTCTTTACAAAAGCATGAACAAATCTGCAAATGCATTGGGTCCATTGAAGTTCCACATGATCTTATAAAATATTATAAACCATAAAAGTAAAAGGCTAAGAAGAAACTCAGGAAGCTGTTGAGATATGTTGTTTTCATAATTGAAGTGACTGTGGGATCAGTATGATCCCTTCCAAGGTACGGTGACTAAAGTAGAGGACATGTTTTGTCACAGGACTTAAACTTCATATAAAAGATTAATTTAAATTTATAGACATTCAAGCCCATAAAATAAAAGTAGTAATTATGGGCCTCTGTAACCAACTCCATAAGATTTTAGAGCCAGACAAAATCTGCTTTATAAACTCAACACTGACACAAGTTGAGTGACCTTGGATGATTGTTTAACTAAATCTCTCAGAATAATCATCCCTACCAGGTAGGGTCATTGTGAGTATTAAATAACATAACTGTGCTAAAATTGTGTTTAGCATGTAATAAACACTTGATAAATGATAAGATGTTTTCTTTGTTTCATGTCTCGCTCTTCAAGTTTTTCATAAGTGAATAGGCTTCTTTTTTCTCTATCTGAAGTCAGATATTTATTTCAGCTTGATGCATTGGCTCTGTAACACTGTGTAGATTACTGTAGTCTTTGTATTTCTTAAAAGTAACAGACATTTTTAAGATCAGCACATAGTTCAAAAGGAAGGTTATTTGGAGTAACCTTTGTTTTTCTTCACTATGTTACAGTTGGCAAAGTTAATAAGTCTGTTTAATCAATAAAAAATATCTGAAGTCTTTAAAAATTAACAAGCTGCAATGATATGATGTAATTTCTTATCTGTTTTTCCTTGTCTCTTTTCCTCTAAATTTTTCATTACCTTGTATTTTAAATAAAGTCAAATCTGACGCATTGTTAAGTGTTTGTTGAATGAAGAGGAAAGGACATACATATTTTGATTTTGACCAAAGGCAATGGCTCCTCAATGGAGGCTGAATAGATCTTAATTAAATTATCCAGGTTAGAAAACATTCTGCTACCTGCTTCTCTTACTCAAATGCAAAACTACTCTGATTAATTTCTTGGGATAGGAAAAGGGTTACAGTAATTAAATTATAAGGGAGGCTGAACACTTTCGTGGCATCTCTTATCTACAGTTAGGGTTTTTGTGTTAAAAGAACTCTAGAGATGAAATGGCTCAACCTCCTCAATTTATAGAGAGGAAACAAAGACCCTGGGAATTTAAATGGCTTCATCCTGTGGTAACCGAGTTGCAGGAGTTTATTTCCAATTCTTCCTATTAGGGTTTCCTCTTAAATGGACTTGCCCCAGAGTACTTATTTATATTAACTGTTCCATCTATTCCAAGGCACTTACATATCTACAAACAATAGATAGCAAGATAAAGGTTGTGGTTGAGAATATTGGCTTTTGGGTTAGAGAAACCTGAATTCCAGTCCCTTCTTTACCACTTACCAGCTGTGTGACCTTGACAGATTGTTTAAAATATTGGTCAAGTTACTTAGTCTTTCTTTGCCTCGGTTTCCTTATCTATAAAGAGGGGATGACAAACTCCTGTCATGCTCAAAATAGAAATAACAAACCCTCACAGATTTATTATTAATGACAAATGCGATAATGTATGTAAACAATTATCACCAGTGAGGTGCATTCTAAACAATTAGTAACTATTAACTATTATGATATAAATTAGAAGTGGGAGGGAAAGTTGAAGGGAAGAGATAGTCCTATACTTTGCTATAGTAGGCCACAAATTTGGCTCCAAGCTTCCTTACAGCCAACATAGAGAAAGAAACGTGATTGATTACATAGTTCCAGGGAACTTAGATATATGAATTTTATATGTCTGGCCAAATCAGAACCTCCCTCCTTTGCTCCAATTTTTGAATTTCCAAACACGGTCTCTTTCTCCCAGACATAACAGTATAGGTTTTCGAGACTCATTGAGTTATAATAAGGGCTGTGTAAGTTTGCCTGAGACTTTCTTAGCATTTCCCATATAGCCACTTAGCTTTTTGATAGCACCTGCAGGAGAGACCCAGCTAAGTGTCTTCCCCTGGGCAAATTTCATTCTCAAGAAGCGCAAGACCTTGGAGGAGGCCGGGGTGAACTTTGGGTTATATGCCTCATTTCCCTCACCCATATCAGGTGCTCCTTAATTGCAGGGGCCTGCCTTATTCACCTTCATGTTTTCATTCATCTCATCTCACATGTGGTGGATGCTCAGTGTTTGTGATTTGCAGTAAGAAATGAACACGTGCCGAAGAGTTACTGGTATGAGCGTCCTTCCATTTTAGGGCCTGGTTTTAACAGAGAGATTATTTCTACATCAGGCAAAACAGACGTTTCATCCAACTCTGATGACAGTGTGCAAAGCTTGAATCTCAATATTTTACATGAAAAATAATATCCATGTGAACTCTTCTGCCCTGGGTACTGATGTGCAACGACTTGTGTTATTAAATGTCAGAATGAAATAGAACTGGTTTTCTTTAAAGAAAAAAAAAAAGGAGGGAAGTATTATTCTAGAACCTCCGATGTCTTTCGGAATAGGTATATTAATCAATTTCCTTTCAAGACACATACGTCATTATACCTCACGTAAAGTTGTGGCCAAAATCTCCTATTTTGAAGAGGTAATATACACTTTGCTTGGGGTATCACCTACAGAGAAAATGTAGAAATATTATGCTATCATAAAAATATTTCTAACTCTATATATTTCAATATGCGAAATACTCTAAATTTTCTTTAGGAAATATTTAGAGTTGCTTATTTTACATGATATTCTTTCTTTAGCTGTATTTATTACAGCAAACAATCTATTTCTTTCTCTGAATAAGCTTTCCCAAACCAATGTCCCTTGAATTACTTATCCAAGTTAATAAAGTTGGATGAGAGAAATGTTGGCATTCTATGTGGTGTTTCTTTTTTTTTTTCTCTTGTTTACAATTGAGTACTCTGTTTTAATTTACAAGTTAGGAATCCTTTAAATGTTAAACAGGAACATCAACTAAAAGTTGCTTTGGATAACTGAGGCTCACACAGAGCAGGCTGAATTGTTTCCATATGCTGTATCTAAGTCTGGATTCAAATTGTGGAATAGCATTTTATGTTATCAAAATGCTAAGTCTTTGTAACCCTTTTCTTCTTTCCTAGCCCCTTTGCTTTTACTCTGTCCAAAGTTAAAATGTCACTGAAAAACGAGCCACGGGTAAATACCTCTGCACTGCAGAAAATTGCTGCGGACATGAGTAATATCATAGAAAATCTGGACACGCGGGAACTCCACTTTGAGGGAGAGGAGGTAGAATACGACGTGTCTCCCAGCGATCCCAAGATACAGGAAGGTAAAGACGGATGATCTGAGTGGGGAAGAAAAGAGTTTATCAGGGTTGGTTGGAAGAGCACAAATTTGAAGTAACCAACGAATGATTGATTTTCCTTGCAGATGTAACACTGTTCTCAGATCATTTTATAAGAGGCTTACTTGTTTTAACACATGATTCTTAAAAGAATGCCTGTAAAAGACAAGTTATGCTAATCATATATTGCATTAACTTTATTTGCTTATTTTTTAGTGTATATCCCTTTCTCTGCTATTTATAACACTCAAGGATTTAAAGAGCCTAATATACAGATGTATCTCTCCGGCTGTCCAATAAAAGCACAAGTTCTGGACGTGGAACGCTTCACATCTACAACAAGGGTCAGAGTGTTTATGGACTCACCTTTTTTTCTTTTGTCAATATCTGTGAATTAGTACATAGCCTTTCATTTTCCTCCTTCCTAGCTATGATCATGTTTGTAGGTTTTTGTTTGTTTGTTTTTATGTATCTATCATTTCCAAGCCATTTTCACCTGTCAAGTTTTTGCCTCCTTCCCATTTAATCATTCTTACATTCCTCTTTCTTCATTTGAGCCAAAACTCTTTCTTTTAAAAAAGGCATGTAAGGCAAATTAACAGTTTAATAAATTGCAAAGTGCCTCTCTTAATCTTCCTCTCTCCCCAGTTTTCTGTTTCATTTGGACTCTTGATGCATATTTATTCCACCTTACATGGCAGGTATAAATCAACAAGAATTTTAGCTTTCCTAATGTTTATTTAGCATGAAAATGTTGGTGCTACCTGGCTCTTAAGAAAAAAAGCCAGGATACTGGATTGGCCAGTGCCATTACCTCAAAATACTGTTGAGAGAATTCTGCAGGCGTACTCTGCCTCTCTGATTGGTTCCTAGAAAACCATCCTTTAGTCCTCATTCACATGCTTTTTCATTGAACACTGAAAAGGCTTTGGAGTCAAATGTCTTCAACGATCAAAGTTACGCCCTTTGAAATGGATTGGACTAGAAGAAGCTGTTAGGATAGCTACATTTCTCTGCTCCTGCCTGGATTTTGCAGTTGTTAAGTCTCCGGGGGAGGACAATTGCTGCAGGGTGGTGACATTTGTCCCTTCATGCTAAGATCTAGCCATGGCAGAGTAAGACCACCACTGCCTCCTGCCTCAGGGGAAGCACAGATTAATAACCAGCTGTCAGGGCATGCTTTGCCTTCCCTTCCTCCTTGTCTTTTGGAGGTGGCATGCGCTGCATTGCTTTCTGGGTGGTTTTGCCTGGTGCTGTGTCCCAGCCTGTCTGCACATGTACTGACTCCCAGCTTACACTCACTTTGGTGTCAGCCTCTGGTTTAGGCTTTCCCTGTGACTCGGGTCCATGTCTCCCTGATACACCACTGAGTACAACTCACTCAGAAATGTCTCTAAGATGAGCTTTGTTTTCTTATTTCACCTGCCAGCATTTAGATTGAAAGATAATAACATGTGGGGGTAAATGACAGACTCTAGAGCCAGACTGCATGGTTTAATTCATCTTTGCCTTGTGATCTTGAATGAGTGACTTAACCTTTCTGTTCCTGTTTCCTCTTCTGAATAAAGGGTATAACAGTGCTTACCTTATAGGTTTGTTATGAAGATTTAGTAATAATAATACATATATATTATATTATACAAGTATACACTGTATACTCATTACTGCAGTCACTTTTTCCACCCACCCCTTCTTAACACTGGTGGTTCCTTAGGGTGAGTGGGTGGTATAGACAAGGCTGGACCTTGGAATGTGTTTCACAAGAGAAGGAGAGAAGGCATGTCATGCCATTTCTGAAGAACAAAAACAGCCAAGATGGTGCTCTTAGTATACAATACCTCTCACCCCTGCCAATTGCCTGGTTCACAGCTTATATTTGTGGACTGGACCCCTGAAGGCTAATTAGGGCCTTTCTCATTATCTCCTCCACCTAGTTCCTCATTTCAGGTGTGTGTGTGTGCGTGGATGTATACACACACATATGTTGGAGGAACGGCATTTGTAGGAATCGTTTCGTGTGATTGAAAGTTTGTCTTATGTAATTCATCAAGTGAACATTTACAGAATATTGTTTCTGCAATTGGCTGCTTTTGAAACAAATTTACTTAAGTACTTACCAAAATAAGTAGGCTGGACTGAAGTATACGTCTCTGTTACTAGTTAAATATTGTTCACTGAAAGCTTTTGGAATTTTTATTGTTATCTAAAATATCAAACATTTTTATGTATCACTGTAGGTACCAAGTATTAATCTTTACACTATTGAATTAACACATGGGGAATTTAAATGGCAAGTTAAGAGGAAATTCAAGCACTTTCAAGAATTTCACAGAGAGCTGCTCAAGTACAAAGCCTTTATCCGAATCCCCATTCCCACTAGAAGGTAACCATTTCGGAATTAATTATGCCAGTATACAAGTTGAATGGAAAGTGTATTTTGGCTGGGTGTGGTGGCTCACACCTGTAATCTCACCACTGTGGGAGGCTGAGGCAGGAGGATCAGTTGAGGCCATGAGTTTGAGACTAGCCTGGTTAACGTGGCAAGACCTCCTCTCTACAAAAAATTTAAAAATTTAGCTGGACGTGGTGGCACGTGGTGGTAGTTAGCAGTTCTACCTACTCAGGAGCCTGCGACAGGAGGATTGCTTGAGCCCAAGAGTTTAAAACTGCAGTGAGCATGATTGTACCACTGCACTCCATCCTGGGCAACAGAGCACACCCAATCTCTAAAATAAATAAATAAAAAGTATATTTAATTTACAGTGTCGGCTAACAAGTCTATTGTTGGTAGATATTTTCAATTAAATAGTCTCTTAAAAATATGCTGTCTCGTGAAAGATACACTAAAGTCATAGTCACAGAATAATCTAGTAAGTGTTTGCATTCTGTGTGTTTGTGTTTTAGACACACATTTAGGAGGCAAAACGTCAGAGAGGAGCCTCGAGAGATGCCCAGTTTGCCCCGTTCATCTGAAAACATGATAAGAGAAGAACAATTCCTTGGTAGAAGAGTAAGTTTCTTCACTATTCTGTTGTTTTAAACCTAATTTTTCAGTGCTGTAGAAACACAGCATCTACTGAGGGGTGAAGTAGGCCTGGCTACAACTCCTCTCATCCACTCATTGATCCCCCAGGCTGGTTTAGCTTTTCTGGAACTAGTTAGGCAGTCCCTTCTTTCCCCAAGCCATACAGTGCATTTTCTCAGAAGAGGAAGAGTGTTCTTGGTTAGGACTTAACATTATGAAGAAGCTGTTCTCCCTGCTAGAACCTCCTTGGGCTTATTGTGAGTCAAAGATTGAACTCGTTGTTGTGGGTTTTGAGATCTACTCTTTTAAAATAATATATTTCCATACATAAGTTTCCGTGTTTGTAATAGCCCATCTTAAATATATGTAAAATCTCATTCCTAAACTATAGATGGAGCAGTTAGGACCTGAGAAGAGTATGATGGAGTACAGACAGGCACAGCACTGGGACAGAAAACTCCAGAGGAGGGGCACTTCTGCCTGCTCTGCTTCCAAGATGGGTACTGCAGACTGTGGACAATTAATTTTTTTTACTAGAAAATGAACAAGTGTTTGTTAATGTCTGTCAGTTCTGTTTTGTAATCTGAAATGTTTATATTCCAGAGGGAATGTTTGATTTCTCCTTTGTAGTTGTCATCTTGTTTAAAATCTTTGTAGGCATCTGGACCAAATACTTTCCAAGGTACCTAGACATATAAAATTATATAGTTTTGGTTTACTGTGTGCACATGTATGAATTCAACTGAAAATGACACTTAGTGATTCAGCAAAACCATGCTGGATTTTATATCATGGTCAATATGATTGACATATGTTGCTCCAGTGCCCCAAGCCTATATCCCTCTACTCCCCATCTTCCTCCACACACAGTTTAGCATATTTAAAATCAGTACATTCTACTAGAAAGTCTTTTAACCTTTCTCCACCTTTTTTTCCTGAAAAGCTGTTTAAAATTTGTAGTGTATCTTTCAGTAAGTTCAGTGTTAGAATTGAAAAAATTTGAAAGTTTTTGGTAATATCAAATGTTTTAAAACAACTTATAGCAAGTCCTGCTATAATAGCTATATATATATATAATAGGGCTTGTCAGCAGTTTATGGAAGACCTAAGCATATGGAAAGTTAAAAAGTAAGAAGATATTTAAATAATAGTTCGAGAGAATTATGGAAATAACACCTTAATGCTATTCAGGATTCCTTGCTCCATGATTATATTAATAAACAATTGAATAACTTGTAGAAGTTAAGATGAAAATGATGATCTCATCATTGTCACTACTGTTTAATTTTTAAAAATAAATATGACCATGTTAACACTTATCTAAAATATTTGCATTACAGAAACAACTGGAAGATTACTTGACAAAGATACTAAAAATGCCCATGTATAGAAACTATCATGCCACAGTAAGTACTAGTCAGTGATTTAAGTTTGGAGTAATTTTCACTATAGTAAATTGTCAGCTAAATTTTGGATCATTTTATTAACACAAGTGATTGTATCCACATCTACATTCGTCCTTGGATTAAAATAAATTAAGTGAATACAAAATTGATTTTACAGCAAGGATCCAGTTTACAATGGTGTGATGCTGTTTTAAAAAGTTGAATAGAACTTAATATGTCTATAACAATAGATTTAAATGAACTTGAAATGCTGCTATAGGCTAGATTATCTAGAAATCAACCTTCTCTTCTCAGGTTTCCATGAAAATCCAAACAGCATTTTTAGCTACAAAGAGTAACTGTTGAGTAGTAAGTGATGAAAACAGTTGAGTGGAGTTGAATGCCTAAAGATTTTGTGGTGCGTAGGGCGATTGCTATCTGATTGGTTTGTCATGCCTGTTAAAGGCCTGTCTTTTCATGTGAAAGTGAGAAGCATGGGAAAAGCTAGGAAAGAAAAAACCCTTGAGGAATCCAAGTAAAGAGAGAAGAGGTGATGGGGCTTAGATGCAGCCACAGAGATTAAGCTTGGAGTATGCAGCTGGCAAGCAGGGAGGGAGTAGGTTTTCTAGTGTCAGCAAACAATTAGCTCTGCACTGTTAAAGGTGGGGTGTTTTTAAAGGTTTAGCCTTCAATTATCCAGAGGTCTGGATAACTGAGAATGCACTGGTTTATTATATGTATGTATGCATTTATATGAATTGTATTGTTATGGGGGCTGTACACATCTATATTATGTATGTGCAGGACTCAAGAGTTGGTGCAATTGTGATTTGGCCGCTAGTTTAGAGAATGGCGTCACATAAACGCATAAACAGAAACAGGAAAGACTTTAGTGTATTTTGGAGAGGATGCAAGAGCACTTGGCTCTGTGAGTTTCTCATGACAGGATTTGCCTTCCTGCTGCCTTGCAGCACACGGTTTGGGGTCTGGTCCAAATATACATCCAGCTGGTCCCCATTACACACAGCTGACCTGGATCTAGGTCACTACCTGCCTCCTGCAGCAGCTTGCACTGGGGCATACAATGGACTTGAGGGAGCTTCTATGTTTTCGTAAAACTAGAGAAGGGTTTTCTCAGGAAAACAGGAATTTGGGTTTCACCAGAGGATCTCAAGAGAAGGATGATGGGAGGCAGGGGTTTCTTTTCTTCTAGGACTCAGGAACTTGTATTGTTGAAACAACAATGAATAAGGATACTACTACTATTGTTAATAAAAATGATACCTCCTGTTGTGTTGTCTGAAATCCGACATGCTGTTTTCTTTAATAGACAGTTATTTAAATGTGTATTAGTACCCGTATGCAATAATTTTCCATTTCTTTTACTTTTCTGCCTGCCTGTGACTTTACTTTTACTATTTCTTTTGGCTGTAATCGTTCTTGGTGAGTTCATTCTTCTCTTTGCATGTACTTTTCTACATTTGGGATTCTACTATTGACTAAAGAATGTTTACATTTAAAAAATGTTCATTTTAATTACTTTTCCAGTCATAAAAATATTTTCAAAGTTAAGCCATATTGTATCTAGAAATCCCAGAGTGACCTATAAACATTTCCTTTGGAAGGGAAAGCCTCATTGGCAACTGACTGTGAATAGATTCTCCCTCTCATTTTCTTTTTTTTTTCTTTTCCTTTTTGAGGGGGATGGAGTCTTGCTCTGTTGCCCAGGCTGGAGTGCAGTGGCATGATCTTGGCTCACTGCAACCTCCACCTCCCAGGTTCAAGCGATTCCCCTGCCTCAGCCTCCCAAGTAGCTGGGACTACAGGTGGGATTACAGCAAATTTTTGTATTTTTAGTAGAGATGAGGTTTCACCATGTTGGCCAGGATGGTCTCGATCCCTTGACCTTGTGATCCGCCCACCTCAGCCTCCCAAAGTGCTGGGATTACAGGAGTTTGAGCCACTGTGCCCAGCCTCCCTCTCATTTTTGTTGGTCCTGAGATTATTCTCTCCAATGGCTGAATTGTTCAGTATGATTGAAGCATAGGATACAATTTGATATATATTAATTCTCTAACATTCTTTTTCTTTAAATGTAGTCTGGCCTAAAGACTAGATCTGTAGGCCTCTGCCTCATATTTGTGAAATGAGACTGGACTTTATGTGTTTTCTTCAATAATTGTGAGAAATACTAAAAAAAAGTATCTGTTAAAAAATGCTTTACTGTCTGTAAAAAGCATATTAAAAGTTATTTTAACAAGTATATAATAAATTTATACTTTTATAAGTATAAAACAAACCTATTTTAAGTTAATTCATGTCCGTAAGCAGATAGAATCATGGATCATAGGTCAAGGGACTGAATA
>NW_026652587.1:0-15085 GCF_009828535.3 Hylobates moloch
AAAATTTTGATTTGATTTTCAAAGACCGTGTAGACAAACATGACCTGGTTACTCTGCAGGCCCTATCTTCCCAACAGTGTCCTGAGTGTGAGATTAAGACCAAATGAACTCTGTCAGTGCTGCCAACTATTTTATTAGATTAAATGACTTGTTTTTGGCCTCTGGAGTGTCTAACTCTTTAACTTTTCAAAGTTGAAGAAAAGTACATACTCATTCATGTGAGTCTGTTGTAGGCCATGTTGCAAAATTACTGGGTTAGACCATTGCTTATTAGTTGTGACCTTGAGCAAATTACTTGACTTCTCTAAGACTCAACTTCCTTACCTTATAAAATGGGAATAATAATCGTACTTACCTTAGAGTGTTCCTGTAAGAATTAAATGAAATAATGTATATAAAAAGCTTATTATAATGCCCCATACATTATAAGTGTTAAGTGAACATTAGTGATTATTATGTGTCATTGAAAATAAACTGTAGACCGGGTGCAGTGGCTCATGCCTGTAACCTCAGCACTTTGGGAGTCTAGGCAAGAGGATCACTTGAGCCCGGGAGTTTCAGATCACTCTGGGCAACATAGAGAAACTCCATCTCTACTAAAAACATAAATAAAATTAGCTGGACATGGTGGCATGTGACTATGGTCCCAGCTGTTTGGGAGGCTGAGGTGGGAGGATTGCTTGAGGCCAGGAGTTCAAGGCTACAGTGAGCTTTGATCACCCATTTTAGTAATGATGAATGAAATTATATTTCCATTTCTCCTAGGTTGGTAAAAACTGAAAGCTAATGCCATTCAGCATTTACCTAATGATGTTTGAGAAAGAGGTGGTAGGCTGATTACTGCTTCCTAGGAAGACCTATCAACTTCATCGGCATGGAGACAGAGCAAGACTCTATCTCAAAAAAAAAAAAAAAAAGAATGAAAGAAAGAAAATAAGCTGTATAATGTTATTTTATTCTATTTTTATGACTTTATGCTATACCAAGGATTCGACTTGGCTTACAAGAATATTTGCATAACATTAAACATATACACATGCATACACCCAAGAATAAAACATTAAAATCAGGGATCAGGAATAATTGTGTTAATAGAAAGATAATATCAGAGGAAATAATAACAGTAGTAATGATAGCCAACATGTATATAGCAGGTTCTCTTTTCTTTCCTCCTTTTTTCTCCTCGTCTTGTCTCTCTCCTCCCTTCCCCTCTCCTCCTCTCCCCTCCCCTCCCCTCCTCTCGTTTTCTCCTCTTTCTCTTCTTTTCTTCTCTGTTTTAGAGCCACAGTCTTGCTCTTTTGCCCAGGCTGGAGTGCAGTGGTGTCACCAAACTTCACCGCAGCCTTGACCTCCTGGGCTCAAGTTAATCCTCCTACCTCAGCCTCTTGAGTAGCTAGGACTAGAAGTGTGAGCCACCATGCCTGGTCTATAGCATGTTTTTAATAAACCTTTCTTTCAGTGTCTTTCTGTGTGAGTTGAGGGAATAATGGCAAATCATAAATGCGCAGAGACAACCAAATGAGAGTCCCAGGCTGGGAAGGACCTTCGATGGTTTCTGGTCCACACTCACACTAGTGCATGAGACTTTGCCATAGAAGACAGTTTGGTGTGATATGGTGCTGGAACTCAGAGTGTGAGAGTGAGTTCACCATCTCACAATATGAACAGCTACTATTTATATGTATCATAAGCACTTAACTATGAGCTAAGTTAGAATTAGAATCCAAAATGACTCCAAAACTATGTAATCAGGATGTAAAATTGCTTACTTAAGGCAACCAGTTTTCTTGTTAATAGTTCTGTTTTACAGAATGTTCTCATACATGTTAAAATGAAATTTACACTCTTGTAGCTGCCCCTTTACCCTCTCAAGTCTAGTAATATCTTCTACCTGGAGAACCAAATGCCTAATCAGCTAGTCCTTCAGATATCTGAAAACAATTATCATGATCCTCACCTAACTCATTTTCTTGCTCAGACCTCCGGAGATACATATATTGTTCCTTAGATTACACAGTCCGACCCACCATACCCCTTCCTCTCTCCTGGAATGGGCTTTCCACTCACGTGAGCTCCTAAGTGGTCTTCAAGATTCCTGTCCAGGGTGCTTTATCAGCGGCAACCTTCCCCAATGCCCAGATGTTGAGCAGCTCCTCCTCTGGGTCCCCGCTACACTTCTGTTCACACTCTTGAGAATTCACTGTGTCCTCCCCTGGCTTGTGAGCCCCTGAGAGAGAGCTCTGTTTAGCTTTGTGTTCCTAAACCCCATCCCAGCCCCTGACATTTAGTAGCTTCTCAATACAGTGGAAGAGGGAACTTGATCTTACTTCAAGTGGATATCTAACTATATCTGATTTTAGAGAGTTTGCAACTGTAAGAAATGTTTTTGGATATAAAATGTGTAGACAAACCTTGATTAACTGAGGGCTGAAGAAGATAACCAAAAAGCCTATGGCTTCTCCTAGACCAAAAGTAGCATCATCTGGGGAATAAGACTGTGAAGCCCTTGTACTCGGTTACTGTACCATTCATTTTCACTTGGTGTCCAATATCCTGATGTAAGTAAGGTGCTCGTCTGTCGGACAAGGTTGATACCCACCACCTTTGCTCAGAGAAATGTAAATAAAATGATTGTAACATTTTACATATGGTTGAATGACAGAGTTCACAGTAAACTTAATACCAGTGTTGAATACAGTACAGTCCAAAGTTATGTTTCTGTATTAATCTGAGACCTTTGCAGTTTTCACGGAGTATGTATATAGATTTTTTCTTAATGTGTGGATAGAGGGTTAATTTAAGAAAAAGTGTGTTAACTGGGGAAACAAAGAGGCTGGCCTGCATCTAAAGGAAAGAAAGTGGATCTTACCAAGGGTTTGTTGTGATTCATAAAAACTGGCCCACATCTTAAATGGATTAATTATAGGCCCAACTGGAACATTCTATATAGAATGAGCCCAGGTGCTGGTCATTTTATCTGGGAGTCTCAGGACTTACTACGTGCCTACTCTGAGCACTAGACTTAATACTTTCCCATTCTGTAAATCCTAGGAAACACTGCTTCTTGACACCTGAGTTTGAATTTTCCAGACTTCTCCATCCAACTTGAGTCTGCCTCCCTTGTGCATAGTTACAGCACCAGACACCCCGGTAAAACCGTCTTCTTCTCCTTGCTTTTTGCTGGTTTTGCTCTGGTGGAGGTCTTGCCTAAGTCTGGAGGAGGAAGAGTCAGGTGTGGAATTCTGAAGTTGAGCTAGCTAGATGCCAGGGTGTGTTTTCTGAGACCAAGAAAGAGGCTCTTCTGGAGAGTGCTGGCTCCGGGAAACTCAGGGGCTGATGAAGCATCTCCTTTTTTGGAAGCTCTGCATTTTCAAAGGCCTTTTAACTGTTGGGTGGCTGGATGTATTAGGAAGTTAGTGACTTGCCATGGTCTGTAGAAGGGGATATCCAGACCCTTCTTTGCCTGACTATAAATTGTGTTCCTACCACTTGCTCTGCTCCCTCCCAAGTAGCCCTGCTGTGATGTTGGCAGGTCCAAAATTCCGAGGGCTTTCTCACAAGAATAGCTGCTAGTCCAGGCAACTGCCAGCCTATACATGTATACGTGTGTTTAAACTTAAATGAAGATGTATACATTTATTAAATTTTGTCTCTTTTGTTTAGCAAGGAACAACTCTGTGTATGTCCCTTTCCCCATATTTTTACAGTGTGATTGCCAGATCAAAAAGTATAAATGCTTTTGTTGCTCTTCAAATATCCTACTAAAGTTTGCCTGAGAATGGTGTCTCCATTAACAATGCCACCAGCAAGAGGTTGCTTCAGCACAATTGTTACTAGCTTTTAATACGATCCATTACTGGTCTCATTTGGGCTGGGAACTTGGGTCTCTTGTGGAAAACTCATGCATGTGATTCTCTCCTGCAGTTCCTCAGGTCCCCCTTAAGCTCCCATCCTAGGCTGACTCAGGCTGGTGAGTTACCCTGCCAGGTGCTCCCTTGGTAATTAACATGTGTCTCCAGGTTGCAGTGGCCTCTGGACTCCGCCTTGAGCCAGACACCTTGGGCTGCACTGCCCCAGACTTTGCTCTGCTTCCCTCTCATCCTCTGACTTTGAGCATACTCACTTCCTTCCTTTTCCGTCATTGTAAAATCCTGGGTTATTTTAGGCAGTTTATAGAAATTCTCTGAAACTAGAGGATGTCTCATGACAGTAACAGAATAAGAGCATTGAGAATTAAAAGCAATTCTTTTTATAGAACCATGGTGGTTGAATGAGGGATGTCTTGCAAACTTTCTAGAGGATAATACCTAGATGATTGATTGGCAAGAAATCCATTCTAATTATTCTAGTTATCACTAGATGAAGGCAGGGAAAGTGACAGCAGAAAGTGTGAAGAATGTATAATTGAAGGCATTAAGGAAAAGAACCCACCTACTAGATTTTAAATCACAAAAAGGATAAAACTCAATAAAAGAAAGAATTTCTACCTGTATACTGTGTCATTCTTTTAGTTCTAGGAAGTGTAGATCTGTAAATAATGTAATTTTAAAAAATAAATGTAATTTATTTTTAAAATGAGAATAAAGAAAAAAGTCAAATATACATCTTGGCTTCTACTAAAACCTCCTTTCATTATTTGCATGACTTTTATAGGTGGAGTTATTAGGGTTCGATAACTCTATCTTGACCCTTTTGTAGCAACAATGAAATATCAGTCTTGCTTTTGCAAGCAAAATAGCAGAGCTTTTGCCTTTGGGGAAGCAAGAGAAATGACAATAACCAAAGGGACAGTAAGACTGTTCTGTTAGAACATCAGTGTTGGGTTTTTGTTAAGAAAAGAAATAAAACAGCAAGTTGCCAGACAAGCTAATTGCTAAGTAAAATGTAGATTGAATATTGGGCAAGATGTTAAAAACATGTTTGAATAAGTAAATATTAACTAAACAATTAGCAATATATTTGATTATGCTACATGAAACAAAACAGTATATGTATAAACACAAAGCCACGTACATACACAAACATGTAAAATATCTTTAATTTTCAGAAATGGAATTCTCTAGCTTTTCTATTAGGAAACTAGAAGGTTCCCTTTTCTTCTTTTTCCCCCTTTTCTGCTCCCCAAATTGCCCTTTCTGTTCTTCTACTACTACCTACTTACCTGCTAACCATCAAGTTACTAGTATGAGGGCATAGGGTTGAGAGAATGTATTCTGGAATTAAATTAGAAGAAGAAAATTCCATAGAATTTCTCTTTCAAAGAATACATGTAAAATTATCTTTCTTGAATGAAAAGGAAAAAAATTAGTATCTTCAGTAATTAGTCATACTAAAAATTAGTATCTTCAGTATCTGGATATCACCAAAATATAACTTCATTCCATTATTTGCATGACTTTTATAGGTGGAGTTATTGAGCAAAATGAACCCTCTTGTGAGAGGACAGCTACTGTCCTGCACCTCTCAGCCAAAAATGCAGGACCTTCTGCCTGAATAAGGCATACCGCTTAAAAAGGAAACCATAAACCTTACTGAAAAAAACTCATTTAAATCCAGTTTAAGCTCGTTTGTTAGCTTTAGTGTTGTATATGTGCTAAAAAAAAAATTGTGTTAATATTTAAATGGAAAAAGTGAACTTGACAAGAGGCAACTGCTGGATTGTGAAGGAAGGTGGTAATATCATAACATGTTTAGTTTTATCAGTCCACAGGGCAGCTCTACTCTGCCTGATGAGTGATTCAGTATTTGCCAAAGACTTAATGTATTTTTATTTGCTACATGATACATGCTTCTAAAGACAGGTTTGGAAATTTTAGAGAGAATTAGAATGATAGATACACTCCCTATAGATTGAGTTATTGCTTCTGTCACCAGTTCTCTGGGGATCTTCATAGGTCCTGACTTCCAAATATCCACATGTCACTATCCAGGAGAAGGAAGGTCCTGATAGAGCCATAGCCAGCTGGTTTTGTTCTCTCTGGGCACAATGTTTCTGTCATGTTTTCCTTCTTGGACATTCTTTCGTCCTATCATGAAGGAAGTGTTTTACTTTGCAGCTGGTCTAAACCAGTGTCTCGGAAGCTGATATGCATATGGCTCACTTGGATGTCTTGTTAAAATGCAGATTCTGTTTCCAGAGTGTGGCCAAGGTTTTGCATTTCCAACAAGCTCCTGGGTGATACCTATGAGGCTGGTCCATGGACCACACTCTCAGTAGCAAGGATCTCTAGGTTTTAATTGTCAACAGTCCCAGAGAGACAGATGGTGGGGAAAGGTGAGCAATAAAACAGAGATTAAATGGAGGAGCAACATTTGTTCATTGATCACTATGATTACTTTGGCCAGTGTCCAGTTAAGTTCAGGTAGGCGGCAGTGCACATTGATTAAGAACTTGGGCCCTGCGGTCATCTTTCTGCCACCCACCAGCTGAGTCACGTGAGCACATGACCAATCCCTCTAAACCTCAATTTCTGAAGTTATGACACGCAAATAACAAGAAAATTTACACTATAGGGTTATTGTGATGATTAAGTAATATAATGTACATACTTAATAAGTGCTTGCTAACTATTAGCTATTAGTAGTAATAATCCAGGAAGCATTTATTGAACACCTACCACATGCCTGGCATGTTAAGGTAGGGATGGAGAGATTGAAAGCCAGCTCTTTAATTTCAGAGGAGATTGAATTGGTTTATTTGAGAGTCCCCAGAGTTGAGCTAAGATCTAAAGCTTTTGACTCTAGGGCCAGTGCCCTTTCTGTCCACATGCTCATTGGATATTTCTTATATTGGGTGGCTATACAGAAACAAAGCTGGTTTCAGACCAGCTTTAATTAAGTAAAAGCCATGTGCTGAATCAGTGAATTGAACATATTCTGACTTTTAAGACCAAGTGATTTACATTTAGTTACTGTGTTTGAGCGAGGTATCTCTGACGATGGAAATTAAAGGGCAGGTTTTCATTTTGTTTTGTTTCATTTCTTTATCAGCTGAAACTTTTTCTTGGGCAACTAGAACCGAATGATATCAAAGGCAGGTATAATCAGTTTTTATTCTGGTGGATCAAATTCTGAGGATATACTTGCCTTCTACTTTTCCATCTATCTTTCTGAAAGTGAAATCCGGAAAGTGATTTCAAAAGGACTCTGTTTTTACATGAGCTAACTTGTTTTTCTAATAGAGACTAAAAATTTTGCACCGTGTCTTTTCCAACAATTGCCCAGCATGAGTGCGTGTGTGCCTTTGAGGAGCTGGGTATTCCTGCTTTGTGTCCATCTTTTGTACATTTTTTTGGAACCCTGTCTTAAAAAGGAAATGATCAGTGACCCAGAATTTCTCTTTTCTTTATCTAATTGTTTTTTCTAGTTATTGAGCCTTCCATACTTTTTCTGAACTTACAATAGTTTTCTTTGTGACACATACTTTTGTAGTTTTTTAAAGACGATAATAGTTCCCAGTATGATTTCTGTGTTTGTGAAAACATAATTATCTCACTGAGCAGAGTCTTCAGAAGGAAACAGTGGAATTAAAGTAATATTCAATATAGACATTGGTAGATTGCTTTCTTTAAGTGTTTTGACAATGTCTTTTCCCCTTTTCTTTTTAGTATAAGCAATTTGTCTATTTTTGTTATAAGAATTGTAAAAATGGTTTTTGCCTCTGGTTTTTCTGCCATGGGATCAGGGAAAATTACCTGCCCTTTCTTTGAATATTGATTGATTTTTACAACTCAGGTTATTATTCCTATGCCATTGCTGATTTTAAAAAAAATCTTTATTGGGATATAATTTATAAACCATGAAATTCACCCATTGAAAGTGAACAATTCAAGGTTTTTAGTATATTGACGGAATTGTCTTTGCAGATTTTTGCTAGCACCTTGTTCCCTTCTCTTTCTACTGTGTGTGCTTAAGCTCCTCTGTATTAACATTTCTTTAATGAATTTTGCCACTATTTATAGTTTTGGGCAGATGTAAGTACCATAACAATGACTTTTTAACAGCTACTAACTTAAGGCACATCCTAATTACATCATATGTTTTTATTCACTTTATATTAATGCCATTTTAATGGTGAATCAATAATCTGTCAACTATGCCTATGCATTCTTAAGCCTGGCATGTTCTTCATTACCACTTCCATCCTTTCTTCCCCCTGAACCTCACTGTCGACACACATACAGTTTAGCTTGTTTACCTTAAATATTGCATTGTTTCTTAAATGTGACAGACAGAATTTTGGTGGTCCCATTAAGGCATTACTTTACACAGCTGAAACTCATCTGGAAATCATTGTTCCCTGTAGCAACTTTATAGAGAGCTGGTTTTCTCTTTAGCAGAATATAAATTTGTGATAGAATACCATAGTTTAGCTGGGTAATTAAAAATAATCAAGTAAAAATGATGTTACTTATCCTACGAAATCATATTTGGGGCAGCCCAAACTTATTTTTACTGAAGACTTTTTAGCTCTAGGACCATAGCATCAAGACCACTCTGGGGGAAGGGGGTGGAGAGATAAAGTCTAAATGCCTTAACATCACCTGCCTTGTACTCTATGTCCAGGTTCACTGCACCTTTTTCATTTCTTCAAACATGTCATGGTTATGGAATTAAAATATAGTGGTCAGATGGGAGAGATATTTAGAATCTGGCTGGATTTATTAATTGATTGGATATAGAGAGTTAGGAAAGAGAATTGCTAAGGATGAGTTCCAGGATTCTGGTTTATGCAGCTGGGTAGATGATGTTTCCAATTTTCTTCAAGAAGAAAACATAGGAAGAGCGAGTGTTTTGTGGTTAGAAGATGATGAATTCTGTTTTGAGCATATTGAGATGCTCTATGGGATCACCCAATCGGGAAGTTCCTAGGCAGTTGGGTAGATAGGTCTGAAGATCAGGACAAGGATTGCAGTTGGAAACAGTTACTGAGAGCCCAGTAGATGCTAGTGATGGGCAATACAGAGATGGCCTCTCTCTTCAGGGAGCTCCCAGTCTTTTAGGGGAGACAGAAGCCAAGAGGAAAGGAATGTATTCAATAGTGGTATCCCTGAGTAAAGGAAACATCAGCATGTATTTTAACCATTAGAGTGGATGAGATCACCTTGAGAAGAGTGAGAAAGAATAATCCTGGGACCCTGAATAATATTAGCATGTAAATTTTGAGCACAAGAAGAACAACATCAAAGAAGACTTCATCTCAGTTGGCAGAGAGGGAGGAGGAAAACTAGAGGAGTGTGAGAACATGTAAGCTGAGGAAAGAGACCCTCAAGAAGGACGCAGTCCAGGGTTGTGCAACAGAAAGATTAAGTGAGATAAGAATGAGGAAGTGTCCATCAGATTCTGGAATATGCAGGTGGTTATGAACTTTGGAGAGAGCTGTTTGGTGGAGTGTACAAGTGGAGGCCAGTGGCAGCAAGTTAAAGAAGAAGGAGGGATGAACTAGAAGGAGCAAGTAGACAACTTTCTTAGGAAGTTGACTTGGAAAAGGGGGTGAGAGACATAGCTGGAAAGCCCCATAAATACCAGTCTGTGTAGTTGAGTGTTTTTTCTCCAGCCGTGTTTAGAAGCCTTGGGGTAAGTGCCAAGAAGGCAGATAGTTGGTGTGGTCCAGGATTGAATTTTTCCAGATGACTGCAAAAGAAGGACGCACAAGCAGAGATTTTTGGGCAAACCAATAGTTAGAGACGGACTGCATGCTCTCAGCCGGATGAACAGGGTGTGAGGTCTAGAAGGAGCTGGTGGCGAGTTAACACCTTGTTGGAGATACAGTGGTAGCTGAGTCTCAAGGATTACCTTGGATAAAAGTTACCTGCACAGCTGTCTCACCAGATAGGATGGAGATTTCCTGGTTTTAATAAGGAGCGAGTCACAAGGCAAATCTCTGGTCATTTTGTCATAAGCCCTACATTTGAGATGTTTTGCCACTTGGAAGAAGGATGTAATATCACTAATATTTATGTTCATCCATCACACTGGAGAAAAATGGAAGTGTTATCTCTATGGTTCTGGTTGTATTATTTCCTTTTCTAGCTTTACTTATTTTGTTAAAATTAGCCAGAACTGACTTATCTTCAATTCTAATAAGTAGTTTGGTTAGACACAAGGTGAGAAGACTGGTTTCCAGATACGAGATTTTGATGAGTTGAGTTTATGGAGAATTGTATACATCTGAACATGAAGGCAGTAACTTACAGGAAATGGAAAAAGCAAGGAACATGAAGTTGAGGGGTCAGGACTGAGTGTCAGACCAACAGTTTCACGTATGACCTTAATCACTTTGAGTTATTGCTTCTTCAATGAAAAGAAGGTTAACAATAATAGTTTCCCCTACAGGATTATTAAGAAAATTAAGATGTATGTGTACAGAATGCTTTGTAATCCAGAAAGCATTACGCACATGTTCTTTGTGCTGCCCAAACTGTGAGCAGTTCTAAGTCTTATTCATAATCATTCATTCCCATTTGATTCATTCAGAAACAGTGACTGAGAACCCAATAGACACCAGTGACTCAGGATTTAGAGACAGCCTCTCCCTTCAGAAAACTCAGTCTTCCAGAGGAGTCAGAGACCAAGTGGAAAGGAGTGTACTCAATGAACTCACTTGGATGCCATAGAAACACTGAGAGAAAAGGCACCTAAAACAACCTGGGCTGTCAGGGGAGGCTTTCTGGAAGAGGTGACACCTGATATGAGTCCCAATGGATGATAGGAATCAATCAGGCAAAGATGAGGTTGGAGGAAGGCAAAGCTGCAGAGGGAGCAACCTATTGGAAGGCTGAGTTTGGAGAGCATGGAGCATGTTTGGTTCAGTCCAGCTGAGCAGGGAAACCTAATACAAAAACCTCAACTATGAATCACAGGGAGAGAGAAGCGGTAGAAGGGAACATATGTGTAATTGAGATACTTGAGAATGTTTTAAGTGGTAATAGGGGAAAGCCACAGGATCAGGAGAAGTTGATGAGGGAGTTGACTGATGAAATAATGAGAGGAGGGTTGGAAACAAGCAAAGGTGGGAGACAGGAGAGACAGAGGAGGGGCCTTCTTCAATGTTTTGGTGGGAAAGGAGTCAAAATCACAAATAAGGTGAGGGACATTGAGAGATTCTGCCCTTAAAGCCTCTCTTGTTATGGTAAAGTGAAATGCATGAGGTTATTTTATATTCTCAGTGCCTAGCATGGCGCTCAGCACATAGCAGGTGTTCAATAAATATCCATTGAGTGAGCTACTGTCATCCTGAGAAGCTGCTTAAGAAGCCCTGCAAAGCAGCTGCACTGGAAAGCAAGGTGGCTTATCCTGGGTGGTGCACACCGGCTCTTTCCAGTTCATCAAAGTTTGGCAGCCTGCCTTTTAACTAGCCATTTCTTGCTAGTATTGATGCAACCCATGTGCTTCTGACCCTTGGGAATGTCGCAGGAGTCAGGTGTCCTGAGAATATCTCTGTTCCTTAGTACTATGCATAGGAGCAGCGGTTGAACAAAGACCAAACTAGTTCTTTCCCAGTGAGGCTGGCAGCCTGTCCATACCCGCTGAGCAGTCTGGCTGCAGCTCAGACAAAAGCAGTTTATCCTGCCTGTCTGGTTGTCTTTCTTACACATTTCAGACATGGTTCAAAGCTGCATTATAAAGAAAGAATCCACCCCTGAAACAGACTTGTATGGGCAAGCAGAGTGCAACAGAGGTGTGAGTTCTAGTCTCATCAATCCTTTGTATGATTCTGAGCCTCTGTCTTCTCAATGCATTGAAGAGGTTGGACCAAATGATTGCCTAGATCATCATGTGTGCCAGGCATTACAGACCAGGTTTTGCATTCATTGGTTTCTTCAGTCTAAAAGTTGTATGCTCGGTTCTTACTCAGTGTCTGCCACCAAATATGTGCACCATACAGGTTTTGAATTGAATTGAGTTGCATTAATTTCTATTCTTTCTAAGACACATACACACATATAGTAAAATACTGCCCACGGGTTATGTAATTCACTTCCCTCATTTAATCCATTTCTTCTCAACAAAAACTAAAGATATGAGAGAGATCAGATTTGATTTCTTTCAGAGATGGCAAGATATTAAAGCCTCTGAAGTGTGGGGTAAGAAGAACTAGGAGGTGTATGCAGGCTCAGAGAAAGTAGGCTGTGATCACAGATTAATGTTTGCCATGGAAATGTAACTGGGCAGTCTGGCCACAAGTTTCATTTATTGTCATTCTGAGTTGTCAAGGAGCTTACAGCTCAGCAAGAGGGAAAGAGCTGCAAATAGATAACTTTGGTTTAGCCAGAAAAAATGTCAGATTTGTATGATAGAGACCACAGAAATAAAAATGTACTAAGTCCCTTTTGGACTCCTTGTTAACGGCGTTCTCCTCCCTCCTCTATTGCTAAAGGTTACCACCCTTCTAAAGTTATTGTGTATCATTTCCTCAATTAGTTTTTATGTCATACTTCTATATATATTTATCCATAGACAACATACAGGATTGTTCTATGTTTTTAAATCCTAAACAAAAACTGTAAGCTGGATTTTTCCCACCAAACTTTGTATTGACATTTATTCATGTTGATACATGTAGTTCTAATGCACTTATTTTCTCTGCTGTATAGCATTCCATTTAAAACATTCATTTACCTATTCTCTGATAGATGGATATTTTCAGTTGTCTAATTTTCTTTTGTCTTGTTTTTTTCTTTTTCTTTTTTTTTTTTTTTGAGACGGAGTCTCGCTCTGTCGTCCAGGCTGGAATGCAGTGGTGCGATCTGGGCTCACTGCAAGCTCCGCCTCCTGGGTTCATGCCATTCTCCTGCCTCAGCCTCCCGAGTAGCTGGGACTACAGGCGCCTGCCACCACGCCTGGCTAATTTTTTTTATTTTTAGTAGAGACAGGGTTTCACTGTGTTAGCCAGGATGGTCTCGATCTCCTGACCTCATGATCCGCCCGCCTTGGCCTCCCAAAGTGCTGGGATTACAGGTGTGAGCCACCACATCGGGCCTCAGTTGTCTAATTTTCTTTATTGTGGATAGTGCTTTAGTGCCCATTTGAATATATGTCTTCTTATACCATGGGGGTGTATTTTTGTGAACATACTTATGGGAAGCATTGCTGGGCAGTAGGTTCCATCATCTTCAAGTTTACTAGATATTGTGATATAGATATCATGAAATTACTTTCATTTTTTCTTTTTTTTTTTTTTTTTGAGACGGCGTCTTGCTCTGTTGCCCAGGCTGGAGTGCAGTGGCTCGATTTCGGCTCACTGCAAGCTCCGCCTCCCAGGTTCACACCATTCTCCTGCCTCAGCCTCCCAAGGAGTAGCTGGCACTACAGGTGCCCACCACCACGCCCGGCTAATTTTTTGTAGTTTTAGTAGAGATGGGGTTTCACCATGTTAGCCAGGATGGTCTCGATCTCCTGACCTCGTGATCCGCCTGCCTTGGCTTTCCAAAGTATTGGGATTACAGGCGTGCGCCACTGTGCCCATCCATGAAATTACTTTCTAAAAGGTTATTTTAATTCACAGCAGTGCATGAGATTTCCATTTCCTCACCAATACATTGTAATTTTATATTTGCAAAAATTTTCCAATCCAATGAATGTAAAATAGTATCTCATTGTTGTTTCAATACGACTTCCCTGATTACTGGAAAGGTTGAGCATGTTTAAAGTTTTATTGACAATTTAGAATTGATCTCCTATGGGTTACCTATATATGCCCCTGGCCCTTGTTCTTTGTATTTTTTACATTTTTCTTATGTTTTTATAGGAGTTCTTTATACATTCTACTTATGTCTTCTCCCAATCTGGGGTTCTTACAAATTTTTTTTTTGTGTGTGTAATTTTCCCATTTGTTCAATTGAATTTATAAGCTTTTCCTTTATAGTTTGTGCTTTTTATTCCTTTCTGACTCTAAGGTCTTAAGAACATTCTTCTATATTTCAAATGTTTACATGTTTGTAGTTCATGTTTAGGTCTTTAATCCTAAAAACATTTGTTGTTCATATTTGGGACTATAATATGGAAACTATTCTTATTGGAGCTTTGAGGTAGAGAACTAATTTTATTTTATATTTCTCTGAATTGCCAGTAGTCTCAGCATTGCTTATTAAACAGTTTATTTTTCTCCATTTTTTTCATTTCACTTTTGTCATATGCCAAGAACTCATATTTGAATAGGTTTGTTTTGGGGGGGTCCCTACTTGGTTCAGTTCATCTATTTCTGTGCCAATAATGTACAATTTTATTTCTTTCAGGTTTGTAATAATTATTGATCTGTCTGATAGGGCAAGTCTTATCTACCTATTATAATTTTTCTGTTACAGATTCTAGGATCATATTGTCAGGTTCTGTGAGAAATTCTTAGGAATTTGAATCAGTAGATTTCCTTTGAGGAAAAGCAAGCTTTGTTTACTAATTCAGTACCATATTAATTAAGCTTTAGGATGTTGTTTCAATCTTATGGCCTCCATTTATTTCTAATGAGAAGTTTATCGTCATTAGTGTGGTTCTCCTGAACACAAGTTATTTTTCTCTGGCTGCTTTCAAAATCGTCTTTTTTCTTTACATGACAGCAGCTTGACTTTAATGTACCTCGGTGTAATTTTCTTTGTATTTATTCCTGCTTGGGATCCGCTGAACTTCTTCAACCTATAAATTTATTTCTTTCACCAAATTTAATGAATTTTTTTATCGTTATTTCTTTATACATTTTTTTTCTGCCCCATTTTCTCTTTACCCTGTCTTTCTGGGATTCAAATTATATGCTTGTTAGATTTTTAAAGTATTATCACATACAATACTGAGGCTCTGTTCTTTTTTTTAAAAATCTTTTTTCCCCTCTGTCTGTCCTTCAGATTGGATAATTTCTATTGTTGTCTTCAGGTTTACTGACTCCTTCTCCTGTCATTGCTATTCCGCTGTTAAGCCCATCCTGCAAATTTTTTCTTTTGTCTGGTGAGATTTTCTACTTCTTCGTTCACTAAAACCATATTTTCCTTTACATCCTCGAGCATTATTATAATAGTCACTTTAAATAATCCTTCTCAGCTAATTTCAACTTGTCAGGATGGGTCTCTACTCTTCACAATGGATCACATCTTTC
>NW_026652587.1:20280-34095 GCF_009828535.3 Hylobates moloch
TGATGTCTTATGGGATTTCTTGGTGCCTCCATGGCATAAAGCTGCCTTGGTTTTCTTGGGTTATTATTAAAAATGGCTGGGAGAGATCATTATCAGAAGTATCCTGATGACATACTTACTAGTTGAGATTAGCTAATGGCAGAAATTATGGAAATTTTAAGAGCTATGTAACCATTTTGCTTTATGTCATTATAGATGTGTTTTTGTTTGTTTGTTTGTTTTTAGCTAGGGGAAAAGAGAGAACATGAGTTCAACTCCTATTCCGTGGGCACAGTGAGTCCAAAGTATTTAGCACCAGTCTGGACATCTCAGGGATAAAAGCAGCATCAGTGTTAGGCCACATGGAGGGTGTGATATAAAACCAGGAGAGAAGGATAAGTAAGTGGAAGATCTCTGGGCTCTGGGCTCCCTGAGATCAGACTAGATGTGGAGCTCAGTGGAAGGGCTGTGTTTGGGGATCAGACTTCTAACTCTTAGAACCATAGACATAATAGCAAGCTGGACTCACAGGTTATGGGCAAGAAAGGTGGCTGGGTGATTCCATGTCTTGGCATCTCCTTTTTTTGGCATGGGCGCAGGTGGAAGGCAGAAGAGGAGCAGGTGCATGGCTTTTGCGTCAGCCAGAGCCAGGCTGAGAGCTGACTTACTGACTTGCTGACTCTTCACCTCTGTCAGACTGTCTCACTGTCTGCAAAGTGGGAATGATGACAGTACTCCTCATGAAGTTGCTGTGAGGATCATTTGACATGATGCATGAAATGCCCTCAGCAAAAGCCTGGCACACAGGAAGCTTCACTAGCAGTTTGCTGTGTTAGCTGTGATTGCTTTGGCAGCCAATCTTTTCTAACATGTTATACGCCTCTCAGGGGCTTTTCAACCAGAAGGCTTCTACATCTGAATGTGTCTGTGGTATGCGATGGAAATAATATCTCTTTGTGTCATTCACTGAATAACCTGGAGCTGACAGCTTTCTCTATGGACAGCTCATTGATTATGTCACTTAATCAACAAATGTGTTGAGCGGGTGCTTGGCTGGGTGTCTGTGGTGAATGCCCATGACTCTAATCTTCCTCCCCCAAGAGTGTCCCTGTCTAGTGGGAAGACAGATGTGTCAGTGCATCAGCACATGATTGCAGCTCAGTAGACGTGCTTCTTCACTTAAAGGTCTTGAGAGTACAACCATGAACCTATGAAAATATATGCAAAATGCTGTGTGTGAGCCCATGCTCATTTTTTTCTGGGGTTGTGGGTTCATAGATTTCATCAAAGTTGCAAAGGGTGCTGGACCTCAAAGGGAGCAGTAGCCACTGTCGTGAGGAAAGTGGAGAGTGCTATGGGGATGCCAAGGAAGGATTGCATAACCAGCCAGGGAGAGCAGGTTGGATGAGGCCAGGAAGACATGCAAGGAAAAGGAAGGGCATTAGCTGGGTCTGACTGGCTAATGCCTTCCATGATTGTTTTTGCAGAGGAAGGCTTACTGGTTTCTCTTATACTTAGTGTAGTACAGTCCAGAAATTTCAGGACTGGTTGAATGAGAGAGACCCATTCTTAGAGTAGCCCAGCCAGAAAGACAGTTGCAAGATGGTACGTTAGTTTTGGGAGCTAAATAAGAGATGAAAAGTAGGATAAACTCTCCTAAGATTATTTTTTCAGGGGTCACCTTTTAATAGAATTAAAGATGACCCTAACAACCAAGATGATTTTTGCCTGTAGATGAGTATCCATGATCACATTTGCTCCTCACAGCTTCCCAAGGGAGGAAGCATGAAGCATGGGTGGAACATTTCATAGAGGGACACTGCAACCCTGGGGCTGGTAGTTGCCCAGGTTACATTCATAGTAAGGACAGAACAGTTCTAGGTCATTTGATCTTTCCCTTATACCATTGACATCTCATTTTCTGTCCGAGGTACATAATCACCTTCCATTAATATTTGTGGAAGCAATGTTCCTTTTTTAAAAAAAGTCAAAGATCCAAGTAAACATCAGAGGATATTTAAAATGTATTTTCTCAAAATATGTAGTCTGGAATGTAGAATATGTTAATATCATTTACTTTATTGAAAGTCAGCTAAACTCAAAAAATATGTATCCAAGTCGTATTATATTACTAGAGATTGAGTTTAGTACTTGAATTCACATTTATAATTTTTATATCTCAGAGAGCATCAAGTCAGTTCCAGATATAGAGTTGCTGTATGATGTGTTTTCGAAGGTTATATATTATGGATCCTTTAATTTATTTCATCATCATGAAAAAATGGGAAAACAAGATATCCCCATAACTCAGTTTGGGTTTAAACTATCTAATCATAATTTTTTTTTACGTTCATACATTATGGTATGATTTTTGGCTTAGGAATCCATTGCATTTATTTATCTCAGTAAGTACAATAGCATCTAGAAAAAAAATGAGTGAATTTTTGCATATTATGTTAGAAAGGGAGCAATAAGTAAATCATAACCATGATCACAGAGTGAATGTAGGTTGTTTTTATTTAAAAAATTGTTTTACTTTTCAGCCATATGTAGTGGCACATGGCTGCAGTCCTAGTTACTCTGGAGGCTGAGGCAGGCAGATCACTTGCGCTCAGGAGTTCAAGGCTGCACTGATCTATGATCATATCACTGTACTCCAGCCTGGGCAAGAGAGCAAGACCCTGACTTTAAAAAAAAGTTTTATTTTAAGAGTATATGAAGAAAATTGTAAAAGTCTCCCAGTGCCCATCTTTCCTCCCACCCCTACTCCCACCTCTGGGTTGGTAAGTAGCTGGGCTTTGAGGTTAGATCAAAGTTGATCACCAGCTTCATCACTTCCCAGCTGTGTGGCCCTGCCAAGTTTCTACCTTCTCTAAGCTACTCATTAAAAATGCTAGTAACAATGGGACCCAGCTCCTAAAGTTATTGTGAAGATTAAATGAGATCATGATATTAATCACTTTGTAAAAAACCTGGCATGTAGTACATATTTAGCAAATATTGGCTAATGTTCATATTTATGTTAATATCAATAATTACAGCTGATATTATTATTGTATTTTGGCTAAGGCAATGTTTATCTATTTGTTATCTGAAAAGGAAAGTATTTGCTTCTCTTTGATGTTCTACTTCCCAATTTTGTTGAAAATTGAGAATAGAAAATTATCTGATTTCGTCACTGAATAACTGGAGGTCATTAAATCTTCCCTGCAAAGATTTTCAGTTCTATAATTCAAAACGAGAAAAAAAACCCTTATTTACTTTCCAGATACAAATGCAAACAGAAATAAAACACAGCTGCTCTTATCTCTCCATGGGCACCATCTCTTCTTGGTACTGAAAGAGATAATGATCTTGCAGTATAATTTTATAAGGAGGTAACAAAATCAATTGCATTATCTCAAGTGTAAACACTGAAGCCCTTATCCCATTGCTGGCTAATATAGGCTGTGCCTGTGGCAGCTGCTCACCCCCATTATAGATTATTTTAGATGAAAGAAAACATTGACTGATAAATGAAGATTTGACAACACAGGAGCATAGATGGTTTTACAGCTTGATATTCAAGAATGAAAACCACAATACAATGGTTGGATGAAAAGTCAGCACACAACACCCATGGACACAAGTAAAGGTAGAGATGGACAAACCACTTCATTCATTGTCTATTATTAAATAGTAAAGTCTTTACAAAAGCATGAACAAATCTGCAAATGCATTGGGTCCATTGAAGTTCCACATGATCTTATAAAATATTATAAACCATAAAAGTAAAAGGCTAAGAAGAAACTCAGGAAGCTGTTGAGATATGTTGTTTTCATAATTGAAGTGACTGTGGGATCAGTATGATCCCTTCCAAGGTACGGTGACTAAAGTAGAGGACATGTTTTGTCACAGGACTTAAACTTCATATAAAAGATTAATTTAAATTTATAGACATTCAAGCCCATAAAATAAAAGTAGTAATTATGGGCCTCTGTAACCAACTCCATAAGATTTTAGAGCCAGACAAAATCTGCTTTATAAACTCAACACTGACACAAGTTGAGTGACCTTGGATGATTGTTTAACTAAATCTCTCAGAATAATCATCCCTACCAGGTAGGGTCATTGTGAGTATTAAATAACATAACTGTGCTAAAATTGTGTTTAGCATGTAATAAACACTTGATAAATGATAAGATGTTTTCTTTGTTTCATGTCTCGCTCTTCAAGTTTTTCATAAGTGAATAGGCTTCTTTTTTCTCTATCTGAAGTCAGATATTTATTTCAGCTTGATGCATTGGCTCTGTAACACTGTGTAGATTACTGTAGTCTTTGTATTTCTTAAAATTAACAGACATTTTTAAGATCAGCACATAGTTCAAAAGGAAGGTTATTTGGAGTAACCTTTGTTTTTCTTCACTATGTTACAGTTGGCAAAGTTAATAAGTCTGTTTAATCAATAAAAAATATCTGAAGTCTTTAAAAATTAACAAGCTGCAATGATATGATGTAATTTCTTATCTGTTTTTCCTTGTCTCTTTTCCTCTAAATTTTTCATTACCTTGTATTTTAAATAAAGTCAAATCTGACGCATTGTTAAGTGTTTGTTGAATGAAGAGGAAAGGACATACATATTTTGATTTTGACCAAAGGCAATGGCTCCTCAATGGAGGCTGAATAGATCTTAATTAAATTATCCAGGTTAGAAAACATTCTGCTACCTGCTTCTCTTACTCAAATGCAAAACTACTCTGATTAATTTCTTGGGATAGGAAAAGGGTTAAAGTAATTAAATTATAAGGGAGGCTGAACACTTTCGTGGCATCTCTTATCTACAGTTAGGGTTTTCGTGTTAAAAGAACTCTAGAGATGAAATGGCTCAACCTCCTCAATTTATAGAGAGGAAACAAAGACCCTGGGAATTTAAATGGCTTCATCCTGTGGTAACCGAGTTGCAGGAGTTTATTTCCAATTCTTCCTATTAGGGTTTCCTCTTAAATGGACTTGCCCCAGAGTACTTATTTATATTAACTGTTCCATCTATTCCAAGGCACTTACATATCTACAAAGAATAGATAGCAAGATAAAGGTTGTGGTTGAGAATATTGGCTTTTGGGTTAGAGAAACCTGAATTCCAGTCCCTTCTTTACCACTTACCAGCTGTGTGACCTTGACAGATTGTTTAAAATATTGGTCAAGTTACTTAGTCTTTCTTTGCCTCGGTTTCATTATCTATAAAGAGGGGATGACAAACTCCTGTCATGCTCAAAATAGAAATAACAAACCCTCACAGATTTATTATTAATGACAAATGCGATAATGTATGTAAACAATTATCACCAGCGAGGTGCATTCTAAACAATTAGTAACTATTAACTATTATGATATAAATTAGAAGTGGGAGGGAAAGTTGAAGGGAAGAGATAGTCCTATACTTTGCTATAGTAGGCCACAAATTTGGCTCCAAGCTTCCTTACAGCCAACATAGAGAAAGAAACGTGATTGATTACATAGTTCCAGGGAACTTAGATATATGAATTTTATATGTCTGGCCAAATCAGAACCTCCCTCCTTTGCTCCAATTTTTGAATTTCCAAACACGGTCTCTTTCTCCCAGACATAACAGTATAGGTTTTCGAGACTCATTGAGTTATAATAAGGGCTGTGTAAGTTTGCCTGAGACTTTCTTAGCATTTCCCATATAGCCACTTAGCTTTTTGATAGCACCTGCAGGAGAGACCCAGCTAAGTGTCTTCCCCTGGGCAAATTTCATTCTCAAGAAGCGCAAGACCTTGGAGGAGGCCGGGGTGAACTTTGGGTTATATGCCTCATTTCCCTCACCCATATCAGGTGCTCCTTAATTGCAGGGGCCTGCCTTATTCACCTTCATGTTTTCATTCATCTCATCTCACATGTGGTGGATGCTCAGTGTTTGTGATTTGCAGTAAGAAATGAACATGTGCCGAAGAGTTACTGGTATGAGCGTCCTTCCATTTTAGGGCCTGGTTTTAACAGAGAGATTATTTCTACATCAGGCAAAACAGACGTTTCATCCAACTCTGATGACAGTGTGCAAAGCTTGAATCTCAATATTTTACATGAAAAATAATATCCATGTGAACTCTTCTGCCCTGGGTACTGATGTGCAACGACTTGTGTTATTAAATGTCAGAATGAAATAGAACTGGTTTTCTTTAAAGAAAAAAAAAAAGGAGGGAAGTATTATTCTAGAACCTCCGATGTCTTTCGGAATAGGTATATTAATCAATTTCCTTTCAAGACACATACGTCATTATACCTCACGTAAAGTTGTGGCCAAAATCTCCTATTTTGAAGAGGTAATATACACTTTGCTTGGGGTATCACCTACAGAGAAAATGTAGAAATATTATGCTATCATAAAAATATTTCTAACTCTATATATTTCAATATGCGAAATACTCTAAATTTTCTTTAGGAAATATTTAGAGTTGCTTATTTTACATGATATTCTTTCTTTAGCTGTATTTATTACAGCAAACAATCTATTTCTTTCTCTGAATAAGCTTTCCCAAACCAATGTCCCTTGAATTACTTATCCAAGTTAATAAAGTTGGATGAGAGAAATGTTGGCATTCTATGTGGTGTTTCTTTTTTTTTTCTCTTGTTTACAATTGAGTACTCTGTTTTAATTTACAAGTTAGGAATCCTTTAAATGTTAAACAGGAACATCAACTAAAAGGTTGCTTTGGATAACTGAGGCTCACACAGAGCAGGCTGAATTGTTTCCGTATGCTGTATCTAAGTCTGGATTCAAATTGTGGAATAGCATTTTATGTTATCAAAATGCTAAGTCTTTGTAACCCTTTTCTTCTTTCCTAGCCCCTTTGCTTTTACTCTGTCCAAAGTTAAAATGTCACTGAAAAACGAGCCACGGGTAAATACCTCTGCACTGCAGAAAATTGCTGCGGACATGAGTAATATCATAGAAAATCTGGACACGCGGGAACTCCACTTTGAGGGAGAGGAGGTAGAATACGACGTGTCTCCCAGCGATCCCAAGATACAGGAAGGTAAAGACGGATGATCTGAGTGGGGAAGAAAAGAGTTTATCAGGGTTGGTTGGAAGAGCACAAATTTGAAGTAACCAACGAATGATTGATTTTCCTTGCAGATGTAACACTGTTCTCAGCTCATTTTATAAGAGGCTTACTTGTTTTAACACATGATTCTTAAAAGAATGCCTGTAAAAGACAAGTTATGCTAATCATATATTGCATTAACTTTATTTGCTTATTTTTTAGTGTATATCCCTTTCTCTGCTATTTATAACACTCAAGGATTTAAAGAGCCTAATATACAGATGTATCTCTCCGGCTGTCCAATAAAAGCACAAGTTCTGGACGTGGAACGCTTCACATCTACAACAAGGGTCAGAGTGTTTATGGACTCACCTTTTTTTCTTTTGTCAATATCTGTGAATTAGTACATAGCCTTTCATTCTCCTCCTTCCTAGCTATGATCATGTTTGTAGGTTTTTGTTTGTTTGTTTTTATGTATCTATCATTTCCAAGCCATTTTCACCTGTCAAGTTTTTGCCTCCTTCCCATTTAATCTTCATTCTTACATTCCTCTTTCTTCATTTGAGCCAAAACTCTTTCTTTTAAAAAAGGCATGTAAGGCAAATTAACAGTTTAATAAATTGCAAAGTGCCTCTCTTAATCTTCCTCTCTCCCCAGTTTTCTGTTTCATTTGGACTCTTGATGCATATTTATTCCACCTTACATGGCAGGTATAAATCAACAAGAATTTTAGCTTTCCTAATGTTTATTTAGCATGAAAATGTTGGTGCTACCTGGCTCTTAAGAAAAAAAGCCAGGATACTGGATTGGCCAGTGCCATTACCTCAAAATACTGTTGAGAGAATTCTGCAGGCATACTCTGCCTCTCTGATTGGTTCCTAGAAAACCATCCTTTAGTCCTCATTCACGTGCTTTTTCATTGAACACTGAAAAGGCTTTGGAGTCAAATGTCTTCAACGATCAAAGTTACGCCCTTTGAAATGGATTGGACTAGAAGAAGCTGTTAGGATAGCTACATTTCTCTGCTCCTGCCTGGATTTTGCAGTTGTTAAGTCTCCGGGGGAGGACAATTGCTGCAGGGTGGTGACATTTGTCCCTTCATGCTAAGATCTAGCCATGGCAGAGTAAGGCCACCACTGCCTCCTGCCTCAGGGGAAGCACAGATTAATAACCAGCTGTCAGGGCATGCTTTGCCTTCCCTTCCTCCTTGTCTTTTGGAGGTGGCATGCGCTGCATTGCTTTCTGGGTGGTTTTGCCTGGTGCTGTGTCCCAGCCTATCTGCACATGTACTGACTCCCAGCTTACACTCACTTTGGTGTCAGCCTCTGGTTTAGGCTTTCCCTGTGACTCGGGTCCATGTCTCCCTGATACACCACTGAGTACAACTCACTCAGAAATGTCTCTAAGATGAGCTTTGTTTTCTTATTTCACCTGCCAGCATTTAGATTGAAAGATAATAACATGTGGGGGTAAATGACAGACTCTAGAGCCAGACTGCATGGTTTAATTCATCTTTGCCTTGTGATCTTGAATGAGTGACTTAACCTTTCTGTTCCTGTTTCCTCTTCTGAATAAAGGGTATAACAGTGCTTACCTTATAGGTTTGTTATGAATATTTAGTAATAATAATACATATATATTATATTATACAAGTATACACTGTATACTCATTACTGCAGTCACTTTTTCCACCCACCCCTTCTTAACACTGGTGGTTCCTTAGGGTGGGTGGGTGGTATAGACAAGGCTGGACCTTGGAATGTGTTTCACAAGAGAAGGAGAGAAGGCATGTCATGCCATTTCTGAAGAACAAAAACAGCCAAGATGGTGCTCTTAGTATACAATACCTCTCACCCCTGCCAATTGCCTGGTTCACGGCTTATATTTGTGGACTGGACCCCTGAAGGCTAATTAGGGCCTTTCTCATTGTCTCCTCCACCTAGTTCCTCATTTCAGGTGTGTGTGTGTGCGTGGATGTATACACACACATATGTTGGAGGAACAGCATTTGTAGGAATCGTTTCGTGTGATTGAAAGTTTGTCTTATGTAATTCATCAAGTGAACATTTACAGAATATTGTTTCTGCAATTGGCTGCTTTTGAAACAAATTTACTTAAGTACTTACCAAAATAAGTAGGCTGGACTGAAGTATACGTCTCTGTTACTAGTTAAATATTGTTCACTGAAAGCTTTTGGAATTTTTATTGTTATCTAAAATATCAAACATTTTTATGTATCACTGTAGGTACCAAGTATTAATCTTTACACTATTGAATTAACACATGGGGAATTTAAATGGCAAGTTAAGAGGAAATTCAAGCACTTTCAAGAATTTCACAGAGAGCTGCTCAAGTACAAAGCCTTTATCCGAATCCCCATTCCCACTAGAAGGTAACCATTTCGGAATTAATTATGCCAGTATACAAGTTGAATGGAAAGTGTATTTTGGCTGGGTGTGGTGGCTCACACCTGTAATCTCACCACTTTGGGAGGCTGAGGCAGGAGGATCAGTTGAGGCCATGAGTTTGAGACTAGCCTGGTTAACGTGGCAAGACCTCCTCTCTACAAAAAATTTAAAAATTTAGCTGGACGTGGTGGCACGTGGTGGTAGTTAGCAGTTCTACCTACTCAGGAGCCTGCGACAGGAGGATTGCTTGAGCCCAAGAGTTTAAAACTGCAGTGAGCATGATTGTACCACTGCACTCCATCCTGGGCAACAGAGCACACCCAATCTCTAAAATAAATAAATAAAAAGTATATTTAATTCACAGTGTCGGCTAACAAGTCTATTGTTGGTAGATATTTTCAATTAAATAGTCTCTTAAAAATATGCTGTCTCGTGAAAGATACACTAAAGTCATAGTCACAGAATAATCTAGTAAGTGTTTGCATTCTGTGTGTTTGTGTTTTAGACACACATTTAGGAGGCAAAACGTCAGAGAGGAGCCTCGAGAGATGCCCAGTTTGCCCCGTTCATCTGAAAACATGATAAGAGAAGAACAATTCCTTGGTAGAAGAGTAAGTTTCTTCACTATTCTGTTGTTTTAAACCTAATTTTTCAGTGCTGTAGAAACACAGCATCTACTGAGGGGTGAAGTAGGCCTGGCTACAACTCCTCTCATCCACTCATTGATCCCCCAGGCTGATTTAGATTTTCTGGAACTAGTTAGGCAGTCCCTTCTTTCCCCAAGCCATACAGTGCATTTTCTCAGAAGAGGAAGAGTGTTCTTGGTTAGGACTTAACATTATGAAGAAGCTGTTCTCCCTGCTACAACCTCCTTGGGCTTATTGTGAGTCAAAGATTGAACTCGTTGTTGTGGGTTTTGAGATCTACTCTTTTAAAATAATATATTTCCATACATAAGTTTCCGTGTTTGTAATAGCCCATCTTAGATATATGTAAAATCTCATTCCTAAACTATAGATGGAGCAGTTAAGGCCTGAGAAGAGTATGATGGAGTACAGACAGGCACAGCACTGGGACAGAAAACTCCAGAGGAGGGGCACTTCTGCCTGCTCTGCTTCCAAGATGGGTGCTGCAGACTGTGGACAATTAATTTTTTTTACTAGAAAATGAACAAGTGTTTGTTAATGTCTGTCAGTTCTGTTTTGTAATCTGAAACGTTTATGTTCCAGAGGGAATGTTTGATTTCTCCTTTGTAGTTGTCATCTTGTTTAAAATCTTTGTAGGCATCTGGACCAAATACTTTCCAAGATACCTAGACATATAAAATTATATAGTTTTGGTTTACTGTGTGCACATGTATGAATTCAACTGAAAATGACACTTAGTGATTCAGCAAAACCATGCTGGATTTTATATCATGGTCAATATGATTGACATATGTTGCTCCAGTGCCCCAAGCCTATATCCCTCTACTCCCCATCTTCCTCCACACACAGTTTAGCATATTTAAAATCAGTACATTCTACTAGAAAGTCTTTTAACCTTTCTCCACCTTTTTTTCCTGAAAAGCTGTTTAAAATTTGTAGTGTATCTTTCAGTAAGTTCAGTGTTAGAATTGAAAAAATTTGAAAGTTTTTGGTAATATCAACAAATGTTTTAAAACAACTTATAGCAAGTCCTGCTATAATAGCTATATATATATATAATAGGGCTTGTCAGCAGTTTATGGAAGACCTAAGCATATGGAAAGTTAAAAAGTAAGAAGATATTTAAATAATAGTTCGAGAGAATTATGGAAATAACACCTTAATGCTATTCAGGATTCCTTGCTCCATGATTATATTAATAAACAATTGAATAACTTGTAGAAGTTAAGATGAAAATGATGATCTCATCATTGTCACTACTGTTTAATTTTTAAAAATAAATATGACCATGTTAACACTTATCTAAAATATTTGCATTACAGAAACAACTGGAAGATTACTTGACAAAGATACTAAAAATGCCCATGTATAGAAACTATCATGCCACAGTAAGTACTAGTCAGTGATTTAAGTTTGGAGTAATTTTCACTATAGTAAATTGTCAGCTAAATTTTGGATCATTTTATTAACACAAGTGATTGTATCCACATCTACATTCGTCCTTGGATTAAAATAAATTAAGTGAATACAAAATTGATTTTACAGCAAGGATCCAGTTTACAATGGTGTGATGCTGTTTTAAAAAGTTGAATAGAACTTAATATGTCTATAACAATAGATTTAAATGAACTTGAAATGCTGCTATAGGCTAGATTATCTAGAAATCAACCTTCTTCTCTTCTCAGGTTTCCATGAAAATCCAAACAGCATTTTTAGCTACAAAGAGTAACTGTTGAGTAGTAAGTGATGAAAACAGTTGAGTGGAGTTGAAAGCCTAAAGATTTTGTGGTGCGTAGGGCGATTGCTATCTGATTGGTTTGTCATGCCTGTTAAAGGCCTGTCTTTTCATGTGAAAGTGAGAAGCATGGGAAAAGCTAGGAAAGAAAAAACCCTTGAGGAATCCAAGTAAAGAGAGAAGAGGTGATGGGGCTTAGATGCAGCCACAGAGATTAAGCTTGGAGTATGCAGCTGGCAAGCAGGGAGGGAGTAGGTTTTCTAGTGTCAGCAAACAATTAGCTCTGCACTGTTAAAGGTGGGGTGTTTTTAAAGGTTTAGCCTTCAATTATCCAGAGGTCTGGATAACTGAGAATGCACTGGTTTATTATATGTATGTATGCATTTATATGAATTGTATTGTTATGGGGGCTGTACACATCTATATTATGTATGTGCAGGACTCAAGAGTTGGTGCAATTGTGATTTGGCCGCTAGTTTAGAGAATGGCGTCACATAAACGCATAAACAGAAACAGGAAAGACTTTAGTGTATTTTGGAGAGGATGCAAGAGCACTTGGCTCTGTGAGTTTCTCATGACAGGATTTGCCTTCCTGCTGCCTTGCAGCACACGGTTTGGAGTCTGGTCCAAATATACATCCAGCTGGTCCCCATTACACACAGCTGACCTGGATCTAGGTCACTACCTGCCTCCTGCAGCAGCTTGCACTGGGGCATACAATGGACTTGAGGGAGCTTCTATGTTTTCGTAAAACTGGAGAAGGGTTTTCTCAGGAAAACAGGAATTTGGGTTTCACCAGAGGATCTCAAGAGAAGGATGATGGGAGGCAGGGGTTTCTTTTCTTCTAGGACTCAGGAACTTGTATTGTTGAAACAACAATGAATAAGGATACTACTACTATTGTTAATAAAAATGATACCTCCTGTTGTGTTGTCTGAAATCCGACATGCTGTTTTCTTTAATAGACAGTTATTTAAATGTGTATTAGTACCCGTATGCAATAATTTTCCATTTCTTTTACTTTTTTGCCTGCCTGTGACTTTACTTTTACTATTTCTTTTGGCTGTAATCGTTCTTGGTGAGTTCATTCTTCTCTTTGCATGTACTTTTCTACATTTGGGATTCTACTATTGACTAAAGAATGTTTACATTTAAAAAATGTTCATTTTAATTACTTTTCCAGTCATAAAAATATTTTCAAAGTTAAGCCATATTGTATCTAGAAATCCCAGAGTGACCTATAAACATTTCCTTTGGAAGGGAAAGCCTCATTGGCAACTGACTGTGAATAGATTCTCCCTCTCATTTTCTTTTTTTTTCTTTTCCTTTTTGAGGGGGATGGAGTCTTGCTCTGTTGCCCAGGCTGGAGTGCAGTGGCATGATCTTGGCTCACTGCAACCTCCACCTCCCAGGTTCAAGCGATTCCCCTGCCTCAGCCTCCCAAGTAGCTGGGACTACAGGTGGGATTACAGCAAATTTTTGTATTTTTAGTAGAGATGAGGTTTCACCATGTTGGCCAGGATGGTCTCGATCCCTTGACCTTGTGATCCGCCCACCTCAGCCTCCCAAAGTGCTGGGATTACAGGAGTTTGAGCCACTGTGCCCAGCCTCCCTCTCATTTTTGTTGGTCCTGAGATTATTCTCTCCAACGGCTGAATTGTTCAGTATGATTGAAGCATAGGATACAATTTGATATATATTAATTCTCTAACATTCTTTTTCTTTAAATGTAGTCTGGCCTAAAGACTAGATCTGTAGGCCTCTGCCTCATATTTGTGAAATGAGACTGGAATTTATGTGTTTTCTTCAATAATTGTGAGAAATACTAAAAAAAAGTATCTGTTAAAAAATGCTTTACTGTCTGTAAAAAGCATATTAAAAGTTATTTTAACAAGTATATAATAAATTTATACTTTTATAAGTATAAAACAAACCTATTTTAAGTTAATTCAGGTCCGTAAGCAGATAGAATCATGGATCATAGGTCAAGGGACTGAATA